>NC_053393.1:181565733-181671407 GCF_905171765.1 Bufo bufo | reverse complement strand
CTCTGCCTTACACCGGTCTGCATGATTAGTGCAAGCAGGAGTGTGGATCTTGAAGAGGAAACCAGCCATCTCCATGCTGAAAGGTCCTGCGGTAAATTGAAAGGAGATGAAAATTCCAATTACATGAAGCTAAAGGACCATTGATGATGTAACAAGTGTGAGGCGTTTCAGGAACATAATACTCTGGTGTAAGTGTACAGAAATGTGCTCTTTTAATAAAGATAAGTGTGTGTGTATGAGAGAGATGTATACATATCAGGCTTGTGTTTGTTTAGTGTGTGTATAGCAGTGCTGTGTGTATATCTGTCAGCTGTGTTGCAATGCTGTGTTTGTCATGGGTTGTATGAAGCTGTAGTGTGTGTATGTAAGCTTTCTAGCAGTGCTCGGTTTGTTAGGTGTGTATAGCAGGGATGTATGATGTATTATGTCAGCTGTGTAGCAGAGCTGTGTTTTTCATGGGGTGTATGCAGTAGTGCTGTGGGTATGTAAGTTACTGTCCTTGACCCCTTCACTTTTTTAAAGCACCAGGGAAGGTCTAATAAGTATAAAAAAAATATATATTTATTTATTTTCTGTTGTTTAAAGCTAGGGTGGATCTTATAATCTGTAAAAAAAAAAAAAGTATATATGTGGGCTAATAGAAGGAGACTTGACACCTAAATGTTTATACTGTGGAGGACACTGTGGCCCACACTCACCAGCCAAGGGTTGGATATTGAAGGAGAACTACCGTATGTTCACCCATTCACCAATGTAGTGGCTCCTTCCATACGCAGTCAGCACCCAACAAATGAACAGTGTGCTGTGGTCTGTACCAAGCAGGGGGAGAAAAAGCTGTCTTATCCAAACTCATTCCAAACTTTGGTTTGTACCTTGAACTCAGCAGTGTAACGGAGAACACCTCCTGCTACATTAACCTGTGTGGCTCAGTTGCTCCTGCTTCACCAACCTGTGGCTGGCCCCTCCAGCTGCATTCAGTGCCCACATCCAAGCACTATACAGGAATGTACAGCATGCAGTTGGGCACTAGCAAGCCCAATGGGGTCCATTTTTAGTAGGTCCAATACCAAGCCAATCCTGCTACCTCCTGATTCCAACAATGTCTGTGGAAGCAGGCCAGTGGGGAACACGCAAAGATACCTCTAGGATTGTTTATCCTAGGAATTTGTAGACGCCGGTCTTAATAAAGACCCATAGCTGGCGGTGGATCTGCCGAAGTTAAGAAGAGGTGCAGGTTCTTAATGTAAGACAGCTTCCGAGCTTCTCGGCCTGTGTAAAGCGGCCTTAACTTTTCTCTACTGTACAAAATAGTATATTGCCAGAGATTATAGTTAGGTGCTAGATGCATTTCGGGGTCTCTAACTCCTTCCCCAGTAGCACAGATAAATGTAAAAATTTCAAATTATGCCTAATTCCACTAAGTAATTTTTGTTAGCATGGATATTTATGCACTATGCAGATGATGACTAGCTTTGTCTATCTAGCCATATGTCTGTCTATATTAATAACGCACAAAATACTTCAGCACACAGATATTCTTAATGGGAAAATGTAACAGAGTGTAATTTTAATTTGATGCTAGAATATGATGAAACGTGGTAGCATTGTAAAGACTCCATCCGAATATTCCAGCCTTTCAACTTACTTGCCGTTTACTCTGCCTTGCTTAATAAACCTTCCCTTTGTCTTTAGAGTAATGAATAAAGTAATATTCCTTCCTTTTCAATGACAGATTGGTGGCAAGGGATTGGAAGGTAATTGCTGTCTCAATTTTACGAGTCAGATTTTTATTAATCTGTTCTGTATAGAAAAATAACCCTAGGGTATGTCAGACAAGTTATGACATGTTTTTATTAATTTGCTGAACAGTTACAATATGTCTCAGAATGATGGACTGTCAAAATGTACACATATACATAAGAATACAAAACTGACTTTTCTAGACAAATGATAAACAGAACATAAAGCAGAAGCTGTTTTTATTATGTTTATTTTTTTAGCTACTCCAGTGCTACAATGTCAATTTATACACTTTAGGCCTCACGCACACGATTGTGTCCTGTCCACTCACGCACACGATTGTGTCCTGTCCACTCATGCACCCGATTGTGTCCTGTCCACTCACGCACCCGATTGTGTCCTGTCCACTCACGCACCCGATTGTGTTCTGTCCACTCACGCACACGATTGTGTCCTGTCCACTCACGCACACGATTGTGTCCTGTCCAGTTTGATGTCCGCAAACCTTGGTTTGGTAAAATACGAATGCAGTCCGTGTGCATGCCGCATTTTGTTGCAGACTCATTGCCTTCAATAGGTCTGTCAGCCAACACTTTGAAAACAAGTATAGAACATGTTCTAACCTTTGTGGAACAAACACAAGGAAACAGAAAGCACATGTATGGCTATTCACTGACAGACTTCCTGTTAGAATCCCTTCTCATAATACATTTTTTGTTTTTGCCTCTTGAACACCCAATGCTACATATAAGAATGATAAATGTAAAAGTGGGAGTTTTAAAAATGAAATGATTATACAGTATAACTTAAAAATAAAGATGTTGTAATTGACAAGCCAAAACTCTATCTGTAAGAAAAATGAGTTTTTTTGGATATGTTATGTAGATGAATGGTAGAATATGTGGAAGATAAAGTATAAGTGTAGAGCAAAAAAGAAAAACAATATCGGGTGCTTAAAGATCTAAGTGCGAAATAAATCTGATGGAAAATATTAACCAAATACTTTATGTAGTTCCGCATGTTGCATACTTTTTCTGAGGGAGCTTTACCTTTAAATGGGCTGTCCCACAACTAAATATGACATTTTTGATTTTGTAAAACAGAACATTTTTGGACCTAGAGTCATTCAAAAATGTCCCAGTTGAATAGATATTGCTGTCACATAGACTGTAGACGTGAAGTTCACATATAGCAGTTGCCATTCCTAGATACTAACAATGTTTCCCAGAATCTCAGATACGATCAGGACCTACAGGAGGATCAATCTGTATAGCAAGTGGATGGTCGTAAGAATAATCTTATGAAGCAGATACTGTATCACTGCCAGGAAACATATAAAGATGTAAACACAAGACTTTAAGGACACAAGAATGCAGAACTGGACTTCACATGTAGTGCTTGCTATTCCGGAGTACAAACTGTGTCTCCCAGTTCTCAGATACCCAATTAGTTTTTTTTAGCATATTCATCATTTTTTTCCATCTAAATTCATGATTCCTCCCTGCTTAAATTGCTTTTGGGCCAATCATGTGTTCAGATGGAAAAAATGATGAATATTCTAAATGTGAATATATAGCAGTATATTCTGTAGTGCTATATATTAGTTTTTGACCCACGCCTGTATTGATCCAGTAATATTCACATATTACGTGATCATTAACTTGCAGATTTTTGGGTAAAAAACAAAGAATGTAGAATATAATGAATATTCGAATTCGCGAATATTCTGCAAAAGATCCACGAAATATCGCAAATTCTAATATTGCCCCTGCCACTCATCACTAACAGTAACCACTGGACAAGCAGGCAAGGGTACCGTGGAAAAAAGCACCACTGGACCTGCAAATATTATTTCAGCTGAAAAATAAGGCAGGTTCTGCTAATTTGCATGTCTTTCCCATATGTCCAAGTTGAGGCCAATGAGTTTACATGACAAAACAGTATAGAAAGGTTATTGGATATAATGTTAGGACAATTAGAAAACTGAACATTTTTATGCAGCCCTCCTAAGCAGTGAGAGAAGAGTTTGCTGGCATCCCAAAAAAATGTAAAAATTAAAATTTTTGTCACCATAATGATAATGATGTAGGGGCGCAGGTTCCCTCAAGCCATCCAACTCAAATCAAGCAACTTTGAGGTTTGCTGGATTTCTCCTTTTGGATAGAGAGATGGTCTTGTATGTCTCATAGTGCACAAGGCTGCAATTGTAAGGTATTCTGACTGTGCCTGTCTCATGGATAGGTTGTTGGTAGGGATGAGCGAACCCGAACTGTATAGTTGGGGTTCGTACCGAATTTTGGGGTGTCCGTGACACGGACCCGAACCCGAACATTATTGTAAAAGTTCGGGTTCGGTGTTCGGCGCTTTCTTGCCGCTTTTTGAAAGGCTGCAAAGCAGCCAATCAACAAGCGTCATACTACTTGCCCCAAGAGGCCATCACAGCCTTGCCTACTATTGGCATGGCTGTGATTGGCCAGTGCAGCATTTGACCCAGCCTCTATATAAGCTTGGGTCACGTAGCGCTGCACGTCACTCTGTTGATTCAAGCATAGGGAGAGGTTGCTGCTGCGACGTTAGGGCGAGATTAGGCAGATTAACTCCTCCAAAAGACTTCATTCTGTGATCGATCTGCAGCTGTGGATCATTGAAGTGCTAATATCGACTTGCTCACTTTTTTTAGGCTGCCCAGAGCGTTTTTAGATCACTTTTTTCTGGGGTGATCGGCAGCCATTTTGTGGCTTGTGGTTCGCCAGCACAAGCTACCACCAAGTGCTTTTAACCATCAATAGTGTGGTTATTTTTTGCTATATCCTACATCAGCTGCAGGCTGAGCCTGTGTCACCGAAGTGCATTTAACCATCAACAGTCTGGTTATTTTTTGGCCATATACTACATCAGGTGCAGGCTGAGCCTGTGTCACCCAAGTGCATTTAACCATCAACAGTGTGGTTATTTTTTGGCCATATACTACATCAGGTGCAGGCTGAGCCTGTGTCACCCAAGTGCATTTAACCATCAACAGTGTGGTTAATTTTTGGCCATATACTACATCAGGTGCAGGCTGAGCCTGTGTCACCCAAGTGCATTTAACCATAAACAGTGTGGTTAATTTTTGGCCATATACTACATCAGGTGCAGGCTGATCCTGTGTCACCCAAGTGCATTTAACCATCAATAGTGTGGTTATTTTTTGGCCATATACTACATCAGGGGCAAGTTGAGCCAGTCACACAGCGCCTAAAAAATAGACCTGACATTTCTATTCAACCAAATCTGTACTGTTTTAGCTGGTCAAGTTATTTGTAGTGACCGTAAAAGCACAGTTTTTGTTCTGGGTTGAAAAACTATTCCCAAATTTGCCATTCTCAAAATAACTAAGTAGTTTATGATATATGAGGCCTACTTGAAATCTATCCCAAAAAGGATATCTTAGATTCAAGGTGCTGATAGTGTAATTCAGAAAAACTTAACACACACGCTACCGTGCAGATACAAGTCTAATTCTGTGATTAAACGTATACCTGTCACACAGCGCAAAAAAAAATAGGCCTCACATTTCTATTCAACCAAATCTGTACTGTTTGAGCTGGTCAAGTTATTTGTAGTGACCGTAAAAGCACAGTTTTTGTTCTGGGGTGAAAAACTATTCCCAAATTTGACATTCTCAAAATAATTAGTTTATGCTATATGAGGCCTACTTGAAATCTATCCCAAAAAGGATATCTTAGATTCAAGGTGCTGATAGTGTCATTCAGAAAAACTTAACACACACGCTACCGTGCATATACAAGTCTAATTTTGTGATTAAACGTATACCTGTCACACAGCGCAAAAAAAAATAGGCCTCATATTTCTATTCAACCAAATCTGTACTGTTTGAGCTGGTCAAATTATTTGTAGTGACTGTAAAAGCACAGTTTTTGTTCTGGGGTGAAAAACTATTCCAAAATTTGACATTCTCAAAATAACTAAGTAGTTTATACTATATGAGGCCTACTTGAAATCTATCCCAAAAAGGATATCTTAGATTCAAGGTGCTGATAGTGTCATTCAGAAAAACTTAACTCACACGCTACCGTGCAGATACAAGTCTAATTCTGTGATTAAACGTATACCTGTCACACAGCGCAAAAAAAAATAGGCCTCACATTTCTATTCAACCAAATCTGTACTGTTTGAGCTGGTCAAATTATTTGTAGTGACCGTAACTGCACAGTTTTTGTTCTGGGGTGAAAAACTATTCCAAAATTTAACATTCTCAAAATAAGTAGTTTATGCTATATGAGGCCTACTTGAAATCTATCCCAAAAAGGATATCTTAGATTCAAGGTGCTGATAGTGTCATTCAGAAAAACTTAACACACACGCTACCGTGCAGATACAAGTCGAATTCTGTGATTAAACGTATACCTGTCACACAGCGCAAAAAAAAAATAGGCCTCACATCTCTATTCAACCAAATCTGTACTGTTTGAGCTGGTCAAGTTATTTGCAGTGACCGTAAAAGCACAGTTTTTGTTCTGGGGTGAAAAACTATTTCCAAATTTGCCATTCTCAAAATTGTGGTGAACGGGAACAATGAGGAAAACATCTAATAAGGGACGCGTACGCGGACGTGGACATGGTCGTGGTGGTGTTAGTGGACCCTCTGGTGCTGGGAGAGGACGTGGCCGTTCTGCCACAGCCACACATCCTAGTGAACCAACTACCTCAGGTCCCAGTAGCCAGCAGAATTTACAGCGATATTTGGTGGGTCCCAATGCCGTTCTATGGATGGTAAGGCCTGAGCAGGTACAGGCATTAGTCAATTGGGTGGCCGACAGTGGATCTAGCACGTTCACATTATCTCCCACCCAGTCTTCTGCAGAAAGCGCACAGATGGCGCATGAAAACCAAGCCCATAGGTCTGTAACATCACCCCCATGCATATCAGGGAAACTGTCTGAGCCTCAAGTTATGCAGCAATCTCTTATGCTGTTTGAAGACTCTGCTGCCAGGGTTTCCCAAGGGCATCCACCTAGCCCTTCCCCAGGGGTGGAAGAGATAGAATGCACTAACGCACAACCACTTATTTTTCATGATGATGAGGACATGGGAATACCACCTCAGCACGTCTCTGATGATGACGAAACACAGGTGCCAACTGCTGCGTCTTTCTGCAGTGTGCAGACTGAACAGGAGGTCAGGGATCAAGACTGGGTGGAAGATGATGCTTGGGACGATGAGGTCCTAGACCCCACATGGAATGAAGGTCATGCCACTGACTTTCACAGTTCGGAGGAAGAGGCAGTGGTGAGACCGAGCCAACAGCGTAGCAAAAGAGGGAGCAGTGGGCAAAATCAGAACACCCGCCGCCAAGAGACTCCGCCTGCTACTGGCCGCCGCCATCTGGGACCGAGCACCCCAAAGGCAGCTTCAAGGAGTTCCCTGGCATGGCACTTCTTCAAACAATGTGCTGACGACAATACCCGAGTGGTTTGCACGCTGTGCCATCAGAGCCTGAAGCGAGGCATTAACGTTCTGAACCTTAGCACAACCTGCATGACCAGGCACCTGCATGCAAAGCATGAACTGCAGTGGAGTAAACACCTTAAAAACAAGGAAGTCACTCAGGCTCCCCCTGCTACCTCTTCTGCTGCTGCCGCCTCCGCCTCTTCTGCTGCTGCCGCCGCCTCGGCCTCTTCCTCCGCCTCTGGAGGAACGTTGGCACCTGCCGTCCAGCAAACATGGGATGTACCACCAACACCACCACCTGCATCACCAAGCATCTCAACCATGTCACACGGCAGCGTTTAGCTCTCCATCTCACAAACATTTGAGAGACAGCGTAAATTCCCACCTAGCCACCCTCGATCCCTGGCCCTGAATGCCAGCATTTCTAAACTACTGGCCTATGAAATGCTGTCATTTAGGCTGGTGGACACAGACAGCTTCAAACAGCTCATGTCGCTTTCTGTCCCACAGTATGTTGTTCCCAGCCGCCACTACTTTTCCAAGAGAGCCGTGCCTTCCATGCACAACCAAGTGTCCGATAAAATCAAGTGTGCACTGCGCAACGCCATCTGTGGCAAGGTCCACCTAACCACAGATACGTGGACCAGTAAGCACGGCCAGGGACGCTATATCTCGCTAACTGCACACTGGTTAAATGTAGTGGCGGCTGGGCCCCAGGCGGAGAGCTGTTTGGCGCACGTCCTTCCGCCGCCAAGGATCGCAGGGCAACATTCTTTGCCTCCTGTCTCCTCCTCCTCCTACTCAGATTCCTCCTCCTCTTCTTTCACCTGCTCATCCAGTCAGCCACACACCTTCACCACCAACTTCAGCACAGCCCGGGGTAAACGTCAGCAGGCCATTCTGAAACTCATATGTTTGGGGGACAGGCCCCACACCGCACAGGAGTTGTGGCGGGGTATAGAACAACAGACCGACGAGTGGTTGCTGCCGGTGAGCCTCAAGCCCGGTCTGGTGGTGTGCGATAATGGGCGAAATCTCGTTGCAGCTCTGGGACTAGCCGGTTTGACGCACATCCCTTGCCTGGCGCATGTGCTGAATTTGGTGGTGCAGAAGTTCATTCGCAACTACCCCGACATGTCAGAGCTGCTGCATAAAGTGCGGGCCGTCTGTTCGCGCTTCCGGCGTTCACACCCTGCTGCTGCACGCCTGTCTGCGCTACAGCATAACTTCGGCCTTCCTGCTCACCGCCTCATATGCGATGTGCACACCAGGTGAAACTCCACCTTGCACATGCTGGACAGACTGTGCGAGCAGCAGCAGGCCATAGTGGAGTTTCAGCTGCTGCACGCACGGGTCAGTCGCACTGCTGAACAGCACCACTTCACCACCAATGACTGGGCCTCCATGCGAGACCTGTGTGCCCTGTTGCGCTGTTTCGAGTACTCCACCAACATGGCCAGTGGCGATGATGTCGTTATCAGCGTTACAATACCACTTCTATGTCTCCTTGAGAAAACACTTAGGGCGATGATGGAAGAGGAGGTGGCCCAGGAGGAAGAGGAGGAAGAGGGGTCATTTTTAGCACTTTCAGGCCAGTCTCTTCGAAGTGACTCAGAGGGAGGTTTTTTGCAACACCAGAGGCCAGGTACAAATGTGGCCAGACAGGGCCCACTACTGGAGGACGAGGAGGACGAGGATGAGGAGGAGGTGGAGGAGGATGAGGATGAAGCATGTTCACAGCGGGGTGGCACCCAAAGCAGCTCGGGCCCATCACTGGTGCGTGGCTGGGGGGAAACACAGGACGATGACAATACGCCTCCCACAGAGGACAGCTTGTCCTTACCTCTGGGCAGCCTGGCACACATGAGCGACTACATGCTGCAGTGCCTGCGCAACGACAGCAGAGTTGCCCACATTTTAACGTGTGCGGACTACTGGGTTGCCACACTGCTGGATCCCTGGTACAAAGACAATGTGCCCACCTTACTTCCTACACTGAAGCGTGATAGGAAGATGCGCGAGTACAAGCGCACGTTGGTAGACGCGCTACTGAGAGCATTCCCAAATGTCACAGGGGAACCAGTGGAAGCCCAAGGCGAAGGCAGAGGAGGAGCAAGAGGTCGCCAACGCAGCTGTGTCACGGCCAGCTCCTCTGAGGGCAGGGTTAGCATTGCAGAGATGTGGAAAAGTTTTGTCACCACGCCACAGCTAACTGCACCACCACCTGATACGGAACGTGTTAGTAGGAGGCAACATTTCACTAACATGGTGGAACAGTACGTGTGCACACCCCTCCAAGTACTGACTGATGGTTCGGCCCCATTCAACTTCTGGGTCTCCAAATTGTCCACGTGGCCAGAGCTAGCCTTTTATGCCTTGGAGGTGCTGGCCTGCCCGGCGGCCAGCGTTTTGTCTGAACGTGTATTCAGCACGGCAGGGGGCGTCATTACAGACAAACGCAGCCGCCTATCTACAACCAATGTGGACAAGCTGACGTTCATAAAAATGAACCAGGCATGGATCCCACAGGACCTGTCCATCCCTTGTGCAGATTAGATATTAACTACCTCCCCTTAACAATATATTATTCTGCTCCAGAGCACTTCCTCATTCAATCCTATTTTTATTTTCATTTTACCATTATATTGCGGGGCAACCCAAAGTTGAATGAACCTCTCCTCTGTCTGGGTGCCGGGGCCTAAATGTGTGACAGTGGCCTGTTCCAGTGGTGGGTGACGTGAAGCCTGATTCTCTGCTATGACATGAAGACTGATTCTGCGCTGACATAAGGCCAGATTCTCTGTTACGGGACCTCTCTCCTCTGCCTGGGTGCCTGGGCCTAAATATGTGACAGTGACCTGTTCCAGTGGTGGGTGACGTGAAGCCTGATTCTCTGCTATGACATGAAGACTGATTCTGTGCTGACATAAGGCCAGATTCTCTGTTACGGGACCTCTCTCCTCTGCCTGGGTGCCTGGGCCTAAATATGTGACAGTGGCCTGTTCCAGTGGTGGGTGACGTGAAGCCTGATTCTCTGCTATGACATGAAGACTGATTCTGCGCTGACATAAGGCCAGATTCTCTGTTACGGGACCTCTCTCCTCTGTCTGGGTGCCGGGGCCTAAATATGTGACATTGGCCTATTCCAGTGGTGGGTGACGTGAAGCCTGATTCTCTGCTATGACATGAAGACTTATTCTGTGCTGACATACGGCCAGATTCTCTGTTACGGGACCTCTCTCCTCTGTCTGGGTGCCGGGCCCTAAATATGTGACAGTGGCCTGTTCCAGTGGTGGGTGACGTGAAGCCTGATTCTCTGCTATGACATGAAGACTGATTCTGTGCTGACATGAAGCCAGATTCTCTGTTACGGGACCTCTCTCCTCTGTCTGGGTGCCGGGCCCTAAATATGTGACAGTGGCCTGTTCCAGTGGTGGGTGACGTGAAGCCTGATTCTCTGCTATGACATGAAGGCTGATTCTGTGCTGACATAAGGCCAGATTCTCTGTTACGGGACCTCTCTCCTCTGCCTGGGTGCCTGGGCCTAAATATGTGACAGTGGCCTGTTCCAGTGGTGGGTGACGTGAAGCCTGATTCTCTGCTATGACATGAAGACTGATTCTGTGCTGACATGAAGCCAGATTCTCTGTTACGGGACCTCTCTCCTCTGTCTGGGTGCCGGGGCCTAAATATGTGACAGTGGCCTGTTCCAGTGGTGGGTGACACGAAGCCTTTTTCTCTGCTATGACATGAAGACTGATTCTGTGCTGACATAGAAACATAGAATGTGTCGGCAGATAAGAACCATTTGGCCCATCTAGTCTGCCCAATATATCTGAATCCTATGAATAGTCCCTGGCCCTATCTTATATGAAGGATAGCCTTATGCCTATCCCATGCATGCCTAAACCCCTTCACTGTATTTGCAGCTACCACTTCTGCAGGAAGGCTATTCCATGCATCCACTACTCTCTCAGTAAAGTAATACTTCCTTATATTACTTTAAAACCTTTGCCCCTCTAATTTAAAACTGTGTCCTCTTGTGGTAGTTTTTCTTCTTTTAAATATGCTCTCCTCCTTTACCGAGTTGATTCCCTTTATGTATTTAAAAGTTTCTATCATATCCCCTCTGTCTCTTCTTTCTTCCAAGCTATACATGTTAAGGTCCTTTAACCTTTCCTGGTAAGTTTTATCCTGCAATCCATGTACTAGTTTAGTAGCTCTTCTCTGAACTCTCTCTAGAGTATCTATATCCTTCTGGAGATATGGCCTCCAGTACTGCGCACAATACTCCAAGTGAGGTCTCACCAGTGTTCTGTACAGCGGCATAAGCACTTCACTCTTTCTACTGCTTATACCTCTCCCTATACATCCTAGCATTCTGCTGGCATTTCGTGCTGCTCTATTACATTGTCTTCCCACCTTTAAGTCTTCTGAAATAATTACTCCTAAATCCCTTTCCTCAGATACTGAGGTCAGGACTGTGTCAAATATTCTATATTCTGCCCTTGGGTTTTTACGCCCCAGGTGCATTATCTTGCACTTATCCACATTAAATTTCAGTTGCCAGAGTTCTGACCATTCTTCTAGTTTTCCTAAATCCTTTTCCATTTGGCGTTTCCCTCCAGGAACATCAACCCTGTTACATATCTTTGTGTCATCCACAAAAAGACAAACCTTACCATCGAGGCCTTTTGCAATATCACTTATGAAGATATTAAACAAAATTGGTCCCAGTACAGATCCCTGTGGAACCCCACTGGTAACATGACCTTGTTTTGAATGTTCTCCATTGACTACAACCCTCTGCTGTCTGTCACTCAGCCACTGCCTAATCCACTCAACAATATGGGAGTTCATGCTCAATGACTGCAGTTTATTGATAAGTCTTCTATGTGGGACAGTGTCAAAATCCTTACTAAAATCTAGATATGCGATGTCTACTGCACCTCCACCGTCTATTATTTTAGTCACCCAGTCAAAAAAATCTATAAGATTTGTTTGACATGATCTCCCTGAAGTAAACCTATGTTGTTTTTCATCTTGCAATCCATGGGATTTTAGATGTTCCACAATCCTATCCTTTAATAGGGTTTCCATTAATTTGCCTACTATTGATGTCAGACTCACTGGTCTATAGTTGCTCGATTCCTCCCTACTACCTTTCTTGTGAATGGGCACGACATTTGCCAATTTCCAATCTTCCGGGACGACTCCTGTTACTAATGATTGGTTAAATAAATCTGTTAGCGGTTTTGCCAGCTCACCACTAATCTCTTTTAATAATTTTGGGTGTATCTCATCAGGCCCCTGTGACTTATTTGTCTTCACCTTAGACAGCAAACTTAGAACATCTTCCTCTGTAAAGATACATGCATCAAATGATTTATTAGTCATCCTTTCTAGTGGAGGTCCTTCTCCTTTTTCTTTTGTAAAAACTGAACAGAAGTATTCATTAAGGCAGTCGGCTAGCCCTTTATTCTCTTCTACATACCTTCCGTCCTTTGTTTTTAATTTAGTTATTCCTTGTTTTAATTTCCTTTTTTCATTTATATATCTGAAGAATGTCTTATCCCCTTTTTTCATAGACTGAGCTAGTTTTTCTTCTGCCTGCGCTTTAGAAGTTCTTATAACTTGCTTGGCCTCTCTCTGCCTAATCTTGTAGATTTCCTTATCTTCATTGCTCTGGTTTTTTTTATAATTACAAAATGCTAGCTTTTTATTTTTAATGATTTGGGCCACTTCTGCTGAGTACCACAGTGGTCTCCTCCTTTTTTTGCTTTTACTGACAAGTCTAATGCAATTTTCTGTTGCCTTCAATAATGCACCTTTTAAATAGTCCCATTTCTCCTGGACTCCATGTAATCCGTTCCAGTCTGATAAGGACACATTTATGACTAATTTCATTTTTGAAAAGTCTGTTTTTCTAAAATCTAAAACTTTTGTTTTTGTGTGGTGGGACTCTTTCACAGTTCTTATATTAAACCACACTGACTGGTGATCACTAGATCCCAAGGTTTCGCCTACAATGACATCATATACCGAATCCCCATTTGTGAATACCAAATCCAAAATGGCCTCCCTCCGGGTTGGCTCCTTAACCACTTGTTGTAGAGATAACCCCAGTAGGGAATTTAGAATATCTGTACTCCTGGTAGAACTTGCTATTTTGGTTTTCCAGTTTATATCTGGAAGATTGAAATCTCCCATAATGATAACTTCTCCTTTCATTGTCATTTTAGCTATTTCTTCAACTAGTAGATCATCTAGTTCTTTAACTTCACCAGGTGGTCTATATATCACACCTACACGAGTTACTGCATGGTTAGCAAACTGCAACGTAACCCAAACTGACTCTATGTTGGCCTCACCAACTTGTATTAGGTTAGATTTAATGCTATCTTTCACATACAGGGCCACTCCTCCTCCTTTCTTGCCTTCTCTGTCTCTTCTGTATAAAGAGTACCCTGGTATGGTTATGTCCCAGTCATTTCTTTCATTATACCATGTCTCCGTAACAGCCACTAAATCTACATTCTCAGATGCCATTATTGACCCAAGTTCATTGATTTTTTACCTAAACTGCGAGCATTTGTAGACAGGACTCTGAGCTTATCATTTCTTAACCTCTGTGCTTCTGACCAGTTCTGGCATTGTTTCAGGGGGCAATTGGACTCTTTTATTTTGACTCTTTTGCCCCCCCCCTTCCTAGTTTAAATACTCTTTCGCAAATTCTTGGAGTTGTTCACTAAGTACATTTGTTCCTTTGAGAGAAAGATGCAAACCATCTTTTTTGTACAGTTCCTTTCTATTCCAAGTAGAGCTATCATGAGAAACAAAGCCAAATCCTTGCTCTTGACACCATTTACCAAGCCATATGTTGAACTCCTTTATGCGCCTCTGCCTATCATTCTGAACATTATGCACAGGCAGAACTTCAGAAAATGAAATGGTGGATGCAAAATCCTGTACGTCATTACCAAGTGTGATAAAAGATTTTTTCACCTCTGACACTTCATTGCAAGCCAGGTCATTTGTCCCTAGATGGACAAGAACATCCACGTCCCCTTCCTGCTTTGCTTGCTTAACAATATTAATAATACGTCTTCTATCTCTTCTAGCAGTAGCCCCAGGGAGACATCTCACAAAACCATTTTCTTTAAGCTCCACACTTCTTATGATTGAATCACCCAGCAACAGCTGCTTCCTTTGAGACTTCACTTTATCTTTTTTGTTGCATACATTAGACATAGGAGTCGATGGTTTCTCACCCTCTGTGATTGAGTCCATATCCATGTTGTCCATACATTCTGAGAGTGCTGCAAAGGAATTATGGAGAACCACCGACTGTGGGACATGTCTTCTATCCACCACTCTAAGTCTTCCAGAACCTACATTAACCCATCTGCCATTTCTGGGGGTCCTCTGTGGCAGTGGCATTGCAGCAGTCCTAGCTGGAGTTTGTTTAACAGATAATTTAAATATTTCAGATTTCAAAAATGCAATTTCCTGCTGCAGTAAGGAGAACTGTCTACAGATCTGACAGCATCCGAATCTCCAAAGAGTGGAACATGAAATAAATGCACAACAATTCCTGCACTGAACCAAGTCTGCCATTTTAAAGAGGAGAAAAAAAATTAAATAATAATAATAATAATTTGTAAGTTTAAATCAAACAAATCTTACCTTTTTTTTTTTTGTATTGTTTCCACCTTCCAGCCTACCTTCTGACAATCTCCTGCGATATCTCTTTACTGTACTTAATGTAATACTTGAAGGTAGTACTTGCAGCTAATGAATTAGGCCAGCTAATGAGTCTGTCTCTATATATACAGAAGGTAGAGCAAAACGTTTTTTACCCCTATATACGGCGCCAGTATCCCTTGGATCAGCAATATATACGGAAGATGAAAGCAATTTGTTTTTTCAGATGAATTCAGAGTTTTCAAAATTCAAATTACAATTTACTGGCATATACACTGCGTGCAGAATTATTAGGCAAATGAGTATTTTGACCACATCATCCTCTTTATGCATGTTGTCTTACTCCAAGCTGTATAGGCTCGAAAGCCTACTACCAATTAAGCATATTAGGTGATGTGCATCTCTGTAATGAGAAGGGGTGTGATCTAATGACATCAACACCCTATATTAGGTGTGCATAATTATTAGGCAACTTCCTTTCCTTTGGCAAAATGGGTCAAAAGAAGGACTTGACAGGCTCAGAAAAGTCAAAAATAGTGAGATATCTTGCAGAGGGATGCAGCACTCTTAAAATTGCAAAGCTTCTGAAGCGTGATCATCGAACAATCAAGCGTTTCATTCAAAATAGTCAACAGGGTCGCAAGAAGCGTGTGGAAAAACCAAGGCGCAAAATAACTGCCCATGAACTGAGAAAAGTCAAGTGTGCAGCTGCCAAGATGCCACTTGCCACCAGTTTGGCCATATTTCAGAGCTGCAACATCACTGGAGTGCCCAAAAGCACAAGGTGTGCAATACTCAGAGACATGGCCAAGGTAAGAAAGGCTGAAAGACGACCACCACTGAACAAGACACACAAGCTGAAACGTCAAGACTGGGCCAAGAAATATCTCAAGACTGATTTTTCTAAGGTTTTATGGACTGATGAAATGAGAGTGAGTCTTGATGGGCCAGATGGATGGGCCCGTGCCTGGATTGGTAAAGGGCAGAGAGCTCCAGTCCGACTCAGACGCCAGCAAGGTGGAGGTGGAGTACTGGTTTGGGCTGGTATCATCAAAGATGAGCTTGTGGGGCCTTTTCGGGTTGAGGATGGAGTCAAGCTCAACTCCCAGTCCTACTGCCAGTTTCTGGAAGACACCTTCTTCAAGCAGTGGTACAGGAAGAAGTCTGCATCCTTCAAGAAAAACATGATTTTCATGCAGGACAATGCTCCATCACACGCGTCCAAGTACTCCACAGCGTGGCTGGCAAGAAAGGGTATAAAAGAAGAAAATCTAATGACATGGCCTCCTTGTTCCCCTGATCTGAACCCCATTGAGAACCTGTGGTCCATCATCAAATGTGAGATTTACAAGGAGGGAAAACAGTACACCTCTCTGAACAGTGTCTGGGAGGCTGTGGTTGCTGCTGCATGCAATGTTGATGGTGAACAGATCAAAACACTGACAGAATCCATGGATGGCAGGCTTTTGAGTGTCCTTGCAAAGAAAGGTGGCTATATTGGTCACTGATTTGTTTTTGTTTTGTTTTTGAATGTCAGAAATGTATATTTGTGAATGTTGAGATGTTATATTGGTTTCACTGGTAAAAATAAATAATTGAAATGGGTATATATTTGTTTTTTGTTAAGTTGCCTAATAATTATGCACAGTAATAGTCACCTGCACACACAGATATCCCCCTAAAATAGCTAAAACTAAAAACAAACTAAAAACTACTTCCAAAAATATTCAGCTTTGATATTAATGAGTTTTTTGGGTTCATTGAGAACATGGTTGTTGTTCAATAATAAAATTAATCCTCAAAAATACAACTTGCCTAATAATTCTGCACTCCCTGTATATTCCCACCAGTTCAGGTAGTGGCTATGATGTCATATAAAAAATATATTGGATATACTGTATATATAAAATATTAAAAACAATTTTCACTCACTTCACCCAGGAGGTACCGGATGGGATAATCACAAAACTCCCACCGGATCACCTCCTGCGCCTGGGTCGCCTATAAGATCCCACGGAATGACAGCAGTCCAGTCGAGCTTCTTGTCAATCGACTTTTATTCAAACCACAGGGTAGGGTGAAGGAATCTTGCTCTACGCGTTTCGGGGTATAGAGGACCCCTTCATCAGGAGCATATGACATCATACATCTTTTGAGGGGTATAAATACACAAAATGTTTGTGGAAAAAGCGCCAAAAAGCGCTGGAAAACGTCACTTCCGGTTTGCGTTCCAGCATGGAACGCACCGGAAGCGGCGTTTTTTCATATATGCATATATTGTTCTATACAGATCGCAATATATAGGCAATAAAATACAATTTCAGTAGTAGTAGAATGCAGTTTTTGGTTGTTTTAACATGAAATTTGTCTTGTACAGACGGCAAGACAAATTTCATGTTAAAACAACCAAAAACTGCATTCTACTACTACTGAAATTGTATTTTATTGCCTATATATTGCGATCTGTATAGAACAATATATGCATATATGAAAAAACGCCGCTTCCGGTGCGTTCCATGCTGGAACGCAAACCGGAAGTGACGTTTTCCAGCGCTTTTTGGCGCTTTTTCCACAAACATTTTGTGTATTTATACCCCTCAAAAGATGTATGATGTCATATGCTCCTGATGAAGGGGTCCTCTATACCCCGATTATCCCATCCGGTACCTCCTGGCTGAAGTGAGTGAAAATTGTTTTTAATATTTTATATATACAGTATATCCAATATATTTTTTATATGACATCATAGCCACTACCTGAACTGGTGGGAATATATATGCCAGTAAATTGTAATTTGAATTTTGAAAACTCTGAATTCATCTGAAAAAACAAATTGCTTTCATCTTCCGTATATATTGCTGATCCAAAGGATACTGGCGCCGTATATAGGGGTAAAAAACGTTTTGCTCTACCTTCTGTGCTTATATCCTCTCCATTAGGGGACCCCCCCTGATGGTGTGTTTACCCCTGGCAGCCTAAGATCCCTCCAATATCAAAAATACTGAAATACATAACATCTCTTTGCCTCTGGCAAACACAAATACAGTTTTCAAATCCTTCCTCTGGCGCCCTGCTGGAAACTCTCAAAACTTCCCTTGGGAAGAATAGAGATTAACCCCCCTCCTTTTTTCTCTCCTCCTCTCTATATATACACACACTGCTTCCCAAGCTCCTCCCCCAGCAACAAATGTAACACCTTAGTGAGCTAGGCTCATTAGCAAACGCACAATTGCAAACACCTGACCAAATTCCTTACCTCTTTTCAAGCAATGGTCAGAAAAAACAACACAGATGAGCCAGTTGCAGACTCTAAGCCAATCTCTTGCAGTCTCTCTTCAATCTCTTCAGTCTCCTGCAATATCTCTTTACTGTACTTAATGTAGTACTTGAAGGTAGTACTTGCAGCTAATGAATTAGGCCAGCTAATGAGTCTGTCTCTATATATACACACACTGCTTCCCAAGCTCCTCCCCCAGCAACAAATGTAACACCTTAGTGAGCTAGGCTCATTAGCAAACGCACAATAGCAAACACCTGACCAAATTCCTTACCTCTTTTCAAGCAATGGTCAGAAAAAACAACACAGATGAGCCAGTTGCAGACTCTAAGCCAATCTCTTGCAGTCTCTCTTCAATCTCTTCAGTCTCCTGCAATATCTCTTTACTGTACTTAATGTAGTACTTGAAGGTAGTACTTGCAGCTAATGAATTAGGCCAGCTAATGAGTCTGTCTCTATATATACACACACTGCTTCCCAAGCTCCTCCCCCAGCAACAAATGTAACACCTTAGTGAGCTAGGCTCATTAGCAAACGCACAATAGCAAACACCTGACCAAATTCCTTACCTCTTTTCAAGCAATGGTCAGAAAAAACAACACAGATGAGCCAGTTGCAGACTCTAAGCCAATCTCTTGCAGTCTCTCTTCAATCTCTTCAGTCTCCTGCAATATCTCTTTACTGTACTTAATGTAGTACTTGAAGGTAGTACTTGCAGCTAATGAATTAGGCCAGCTAATGAGTCTGTCTCTATATATACACACACTGCTTCCCAAGCTCCTCCCCCAGCAACAAATGTAACACCTTAGTTAGCTAGGCTCATTAGCAAACGCACAATAGCAAACACCTGACCAAATTCCTTACCTCTTTTCAAGCAATGGTCAGAAAAAACAACACAGATGAGCCAGTTGCAGACTCTAAGCCAATCTCTTGCAGTCTCTCTTCAATCTCTTCAGTCTCCTGCAATATCTCTTTACTGTACTTAATGTAGTACTTGAAGGTAGTACTTGCAGCTAATGAATTAGGCCAGCTAATGAGTCTGTCTCTATATATACACACACTGCTTCCCAAGCTCCTCCCCCAGCAACAAATGTAACACCTTAGTGAGCTAGGCTCATTAGCAAACGCACAATAGCAAACACCTGACCAAATTCCTTACCTCTTTTCAAGCAATGGTCAGAAAAAACAACACAGATGAGCCAGTTGCAGACTCTAAGCCAATCTCTTGCAGTCTCTCTTCAATCTCTTCAGTCTCCTGCAATATCTCTTTACTGTACTTAATGTAGTACTTGAAGGTAGTACTTGCAGCTAATGAATTAGGCCAGCTAATGAGTCTGTCTCTATATATACACACACTGCTTCCCAAGCTCCTCCCCCAGCAACAAATGTAACACCTTAGTGAGCTAGGCTCATTAGCAAACGCACAATTGCAAACACCTGACCAAATTCCTTACCTCTTTTCAAGCAATGGTCAGAAAAAACAACACAGATGAGCCAGTTGCAGACTCTAAGCCAATCTCTTGCAGTCTCTCTTCAATCTCTTCAGTCTCCTGCAATATCTCTTTACTGTACTTAATGTAGTACTTGAAGGTAGTACTTGCAGCTAATGAATTAGGCCAGCTAATGAGTCTGTCTCTATATATACACACACTGCTTCCCAAGCTCCTCCCCCAGCAACAAATGTAACACCTTAGTGAGCTAGGCTCATTAGCAAGCGCACAATAGCAAACACCTGACCAAATTCCTTACCTCTTTTCAAGCAATGTTCAGAAAAAACAACACAGATGAGCCAGTTGCAGACTCTAAGCCAATCTCTTGCAGTCTCTCTTCAATCTCTTCAGTCTCCTGCAATATCTCTTTACTGTACTTAATGTAGTACTTGAAGGTAGTACTTGCAGCTAATGAATTAGGCCAGCTAATGAGTCTGTCTCTATATATACACACACTGCTTCCCAAGCTCCTCCCCCAGCAACAAATGTAACACCTTAGTGAGCTAGGCTCATTAGCAAACGCACAATAGCAAACACCTGACCAAATTCCTTACCTCTTTTCAAGCAATGGTCAGAAAAAACAACACAGATGAGCCAGTTGCAGACTCTAAGCCAATCTCTTGCAGTCTCTCTTCAATCTCTTCAGTCTCATGCAATATCTCTTTACTGTACTTAATGTAGTACTTGAAGGTAGTACTTGCAGCTAATGAATTAGGCCAGCTAATGAGTCTGTCTCTATATATACACACACTGCTTCCCAAGCTCCTCCCCCAGCAACAAATGTAACACCTTAGTGAGCTAGGCTCATTAGCAAACGCACAATTGCAAACACCTGACCAAATTCCTTACCTCTTTTCAAGCAATGGTCAGAAAAAACAACACAGATGAGCCAGTTGCAGACTCTAAGCCAATCTCTTGCAGTCTCTCTTCAATCTCTTCAGTCTCCTGCAATATCTCTTTACTGTACTTAATGTAGTACTTGAAGGTAGTACTTGCAGCTAATGAATTAGGCCAGCTAATGAGTCTGTCTCTATATATACACACACTGCTTCCCAAGCTCCTCCCCCAGCAACAAATGTAACACCTTAGTGAGCTAGGCTCATTAGCAAACGCACAATAGCAAACACCTGACCAAATTCCTTACCTCTTTTCAAGCAATGGTCAGAAAAAACAACACAGATGAGCCAGTTGCAGACTCTAAGCCAATCTCTTGCAGTCTCTCTTCAATCTCTTCAGTCTCCTGCAATATCTCTTTACTAAACTTAATGTAGTACTTGAAGGTAGTACTTGCAGCTAATGAATTAGGCCAGCTAATGAGTCTGTCTCTATATATACACACACTGCTTCCCAAGCTCCTCCCCCAGCAACAAATGTAACACCTTAGTGAGCTAGGCTCATTAGCAAACGCACAATAGCAAACACCTGACCAAATTCCTTACCTCTTTTCAAGCAATGGTCAGAAAAAACAACACAGATGAGCCAGTTGCAGACTCTAAGCCAATCTCTTGCAGTCTCTCTTCAATCTCTTCAGTCTCCTACAATATCTCTTTACTGTACTTAATGTAGTACTTGAAGGTAGTACTTGCAGCTAATGAATTAGGCCAGCTAATGAGTCTGTCTCTATATATACACACACTGCTTCCCAAGCTCCTCCCCCAGCAACAAATGTAACACCGTAGTGAGCTAGGCTCATTAGCAAGCGCACAATAGCAAACACCTGACCAAATTCCTTACCTCTTTTCAAGCAATGTTCAGAAAAAACAACACAGATGAGCCAGTTGCAGACTCTAAGCCAATCTCTTGCAGTCTCTCTTCAATCTCTTCAGTCTCCTGCAATATCTCTTTACTGTACTTAATGTAGTACTTGAAGGTAGTACTTGCAGCTAATGAATTAGGCCAGCTAATGAGTCTGTCTCTATATATACACACACTGCTTCCCAAGCTCCTCCCCCAGCAACAAATGTAACACCTTAGTGAGCTAGGCTCATTAGCAAACGCACAATAGCAAACACCTGACCAAATTCCTTACCTCTTTTCAAGCAATGGTCAGAAAAAACAACACAGATGAGCCAGTTGCAGACTCTAAGCCAATCTCTTGCAGTCTCTCTTCAATCTCTTCAGTCTCATGCAATATCTCTTTACTGTACTTAATGTAGTACTTGAAGGTAGTACTTGCAGCTAATGAATTAGGCCAGCTAATGAGTCTGTCTCTATATATACACACACTGCTTCCCAAGCTCCTCCCCCAGCAACAAATGTAACACCTTAGTGAGCTAGGCTCATTAGCAAACGCACAATAGCAAACACCTGACCAAATTCCTTACCTCTTTTCAAGCAATGGTCAGAAAAAACAACACAGATGAGCCAGTTGCAGACTCTAAGCCAATCTCTTGCAGTCTCTCTTCAATCTCTTCAGTCTCCTGCAATATCTCTTTACTGTACTTAATGTAGTACTTGAAGGTAGTACTTGCAGCTAATGAAGCCAGATTCTCTGCTATGGCATGAAGAGACTGATTCTCTGCTGACATGAAGCCAGATTCTTTGCTATGGCATGAAGTGACTGATTCTCTGCTGACGTGAAGCCAGATTCTCTGCTATGGGACCTCCGTCCAATTGATATTGGTTAATTTTTTTTTTTTAAATTCATTTCCCTATCCACATTTGTTTGCAGGGGATTTACCTACATGTTGCTGCCTTTTGCAGCCCTCTAGCTCTTTCCTGGGCTGTTTTACAGCCTGTTTAGTGCCCAAAAGTTCGGGTCCCCATTGACTTCAATGGGGTTCGGGTTCGGGACGACATTCGGGTCGGGTTCGGATCCCGAACCCGAACATTTCCGGGAAGTTCGGCCGAACTTCTCGAACCGAACATCCAGGTGTTCGCTCAATTCTAGTTGTTTGCATATAGCCTTTGTGTGATTGTTTGTTATAGATAATGAAACTGCATGTGCAATACATGCATATTACATTGCTGATTTTTGCAATCGCTAATTTTGGGAAAATATTCAGCTAAAAATTTGTGAAATATTACATAGTGGTCCTGGCCAACGCTGCACACATGGAGTAAGATGTTTTCCCTTCAGAGAACC
The DNA here is from genome assembly GCF_905171765.1 of Bufo bufo. Lineage (NCBI taxonomy): Eukaryota > Metazoa > Chordata > Amphibia > Anura > Bufonidae > Bufo > Bufo bufo. Next base: position 181,648,657 of record NC_053393.1, on the reverse strand, counting down.
AACATGACCAGGCTACAAGCATTATAGACAAGTAACATGCTACACCCACTCACCTGAGGTAGAAACATAAACAATACAGAAGCAGAAAGCACTGCCAGGCAATACATGGACAATGATACAGAGGCAGAACATAATACAAACCGGATTCCAAAAAAGTTGGGACACTATACAAATCGTGAATAAAAACTGAATGCAATGATGTGGAGGTGCCAACTTCTAATATTTTATTCAGAATAGAACATAAATCAAAAGTTTATACTGAGAAAATGTACCATTTTAAGGGAAAAATATGTTGAATCAGAATTTCATGGTGTCAACAGATCCCAAAAAAGTTGGGACAAGGCCCTTTTCACCACTGTGTGGCATCTCCCCTTCTTCTTACAACACTCAACAGACGTCTGGGGACCGAGGAGACCAGTTTCTCAAGTTTAGAAATAGGAATGCTCTCCCATTCTTGTCTAATACAGTCCTCTAACTGTTCAATCGTCTTGGGCCTTCTTTGTTGCACCTTCCTCTTTATGATGCGCCAAATGTTCTCTATAGGTGAAAGATCTGGACTGCAGACTGGCCATTTCAGTACCCGGATTCTTCTCCTACGCAGCCATGATGTTGTGATTGATGCAGAATGTGGTCTGGCATTATCTTTAGAGTTGAGCGAACACCTGGATGTTCGGGTTCGAGAAGTTCGGCCGAACTTCCCGGAAATGTTCGGGTTCGGGATCCGAACCAGACCCAAACTTCGTCCCGAACCCGAACCCCATTGAAGTCAATGGGGACCTAAACTTTTCGGCACTAAAAAGGCTGTAAAACAGCCCAGGAAAGGGCTAGAGGGCTGCAAAAGGCAGCAAAATTTAGTTAAATCCCCTGCAAAAAAATGTGGATAGGGAAATGAATTAAAATAAAAATAAAATAAATAAAAATTAACCAATATCAATTGGAGAGAGGTCCCATAGCAGAGAATCAGGCTTCATGTCAGCAGAGAATCAGTCTTCATGTCATAGCAGAGAATCAGGCTTCACGTCAACCAAAACTGGTACAGTCCATTGTCATATATTTAGTCCCCAGCACCCAGACAGAGGAGAGAGGTCCCATAACAGAGATTCAGGCTTCATGTCAGCAGAGAATCAGTCTTCATGTCATAGCAGAGAATCAGGCTTCACGTCAGCCAAAACTGGAACAGTCCATTGTCATATATTTAGGCCCCGGCACCAGAACAGAGGAGAGAGGTCCCATAACAGAGATTCAGGCTTCATGTCAGCAGAGAATCAGTCTTCATGTCATAGCAGAGAATCAGGCTTCACGTCAGCCAAAACTGGAACAGTCCATTGTCATATATTTAGGCCCCGGCACCCAGACAGAGGAGAGAGGTCCCATAACAGAGATTCAGGCTTCATGTCAGCAGAGAATCAGTCTTCATGTCATAGCAGAGAATCAGGCTTCACGTCAGCCAAAACTGGAACAGTCCATTGTCATATATTTAGGCCCCGGCTCCCATACAGAGGAGAGAGGTCCCATAGCAGAGAATCAGGCTTCATGTCAGCAGAGAATCAGTCTTCATGTCATAGCAGAGAATCAGGCTTCACGTCAGCCAAAACTGGAACAGTCCATTGTCATATATTTAGGCCTCGGCACCCAGACAGAGGAGAGGTTCATTCAACTTTGGGTTGCCCCGCAATATAATGGTAAAATGAAAATAAAAATAGGATTGAATGAGGAAGTGCCCTGGAGTACAATAATATATGGTTAAGGGGAGGTAGTTAATGTCTAATCTGCACAAGGGATGGACAGGTCCTGTGGGATCCATGCCTGGTTCATTTTTATGAACGTCAGCTTGTCCACATTGGCTGTAGACAGGCGGCTGCGTTTGTCTGTAATGACGCCCCCTGCCGTGCTGAATACAAGTTCAGACAAAACGCTGGCCGCCGGGCAGGCCAGCACCTCCAAGGCATAAAAGGCTAGCTCTGGCCACGTGGACAATTTGGAGACCCAGAAGTTGAATGGGGCCGAACCATCAGTCAGTACGTGGAGGGGTGTGCACACGTACTGTTCCACCATGTTAGTGAAATGTTGCCTCCTACTAACACGCTCCGTATCAGGTGGTGGTGCAGTTAGCTGTGGCGTGGTGACAAAACTTTTCCACATCTCTGCCAAGCTAACCCTGCCCTCAGAGGAGGTGGCCGTGACACAGCTGCGTTGGCGACCTCTTGCTCCTCCTCTGCCTTCGCCTTCGGCTTCCACTTGTTCCCCTGTGACATTTGGGAATGCTCTCAGTAGCGCGTCTACCAACGTGCGCTTGTACTCGCGCATCTTCCTATCACGCTCCAGTGCAGGAAGTAAGGTGGGCGCATTGTCTTTGTACCGGGGATCCAGCAGGGTGGCAACCCAGTAGTCCGCACACGTTAAAATGTGGGCAACTCTGCTGTCGTTGCGCAGGCACTGCAGCATGTAGTCGCTCATGTGTGCCAGGCTGCCCAGAGGTAAGGACAAGCTGTCCTCTGTGGGAGGCGTATCGTAATCGTCCTGCGTTTCCCCCCAGCCACGCACCAGTGATGGGCCCGAGCTGCGTTGGGTGCCACCCCGCTGTGAACATGCTTCATCCTCATCCTCCTCCACCTCCTCCTCATCCTCGTCCTCCTCGTCCTCCAGTAGTGGGCCCTGTCTGGCCACATTTGTACCTGGATCGACTTTATGTCCTTGCTTCAAATTGCTGCCATTGAACGAAACCTTTGTTGCAGTTAGCTACTGACACTTGCTACCAATTGCTGCTATATTGTCTGTTGCTGCTATCTTATTGCTATTTATTATTATCTGTTGCTGCTATTATATTGCTATTTATTATTATCTACTGTGCCACTGCTATTTTATGCTATTATTTTATGTTGTCATTTTAGTAGTTGATTGTATTACATTTAATAAATATTTCACTTGTTGGCTACATATATAGAGTGCCCGGTCTACTTTTACAAATTTTCCACAACCCCCTTGTGGCTGGGTGGGCCACTTAGACCAAGAGCACCTGTTCCGCATTGTCTAATTGGAGTGATCCACAGATTTTCTTCTCCACATTTGAACCTGGCCTCTGCTGTTGCAAAAAACCTCCCTCTGAGTCACTTCTAAGAGACTGGCCTGAAAGTGCTAAAAATGACCCCTCTTCCTCCTCCTCCTCCTCCTGGGCCACCTCCTCTTCCATCATCGCCCTAAGTGTTTTCTCAAGGAGACATAGAAGTGGTATTGTAACGCTGATAACGACGTCATCGCCACTGGCCATGTTGGTGGAGTACTCGAAACAGCGCAACAGGGCACACAGGTCTCGCATGGAGGCCAAGTCATTGGTGGTGAAGTGGTGCTGTTCCTCAGTGCGACTGACCAGTGCGTGCTGCAGCTGAAACTCCACTATGGCCTGCTGCTGCTCGCATAGTCTGTCCAGCATGTGCAAGGTGGAGTTCCACCTGGTGGGCACGTCGCATATGAGACGGTGAGCGGGAAGGCCGAAGTTACGCTGTAGCGCAGACAGGCGATCAGCGGCAGGATGTGAACGCCGGAAGCGCGCACAGACGGCCCGCACTTTATGCAGCAGCTCTGACATGTCGGGGTAGTTGTGAATGGACTTCTGCACCACCAAATTCAGCACATGCGCCAGGCAAGGGATGTGCGTCAAACCGGCTAGTCCCAGAGCTGCAACGAGATTTCGCCCATTATCGCACACCACCAGGCCGGGCTTGATACTCACCGGCAGCAACCACTCGTCGGTCTGTTGTTCTATACCCCGCCACAACTCCTGTGCGGTGTGGGGCCTGTCCCCCAAACATATGAGTTTCAGAATGGCCTGCTGACGTTTACCCCGGGCTGTGCTGAAGTTGGTGGTGAAGGTGTGTGGCTGAATGGATGAGCAGGTGGAAGAAGAGGAGGAGGAAGCTGAGTAGGAGGCAACAGGAGGCAAAGAATGTTGCCCTGCGATCCTTGGCGGCGGAAGGACGTGCGCCAAACAGCTCTTCGCCTGGGGCCCATCCGCCACAACAATTTACCCAGTGTGCAGTTAGGGAGATATAGCGTTCCTGGCCGTGCTTACTGGTCCACGTATCTGTGGTTAGGTGGACCTTGCCACAGATGGCGTTGCGCAGTGCACACTTGATTTTATCGGATACTTGGTTGTGCAGGGAAGGCACGGCTCTCTTGGAGAAGTAGTGGCGGCTGGGAACAACATACTGTGGGACAGCAAGCAACATGAGCTGTTTGAAGCTGTCTGTGTCCACCAGCCTGAATTACAGCATTTCATAGGCCAGTAGTTTAGAAATGCTGGCATTCAGGGCCAGGGATCGAGGGTGGCTAGGTGGGAATTTACGCTTTCGCTCAAATGTTTGTGAGATGGAGAGCTGAACGCTGCCGTGTCACATGGTTGAGATGCTTGGTGACGGAGGTGGTGGTGTTGGTGGTACATCCTCTGTTTGCTGGGCGGCAGGTGCCAACGTTCCTCCAGAGGCGGAGGAAGAGGCCGAGGCGGCGGCAGCAGCAGAAGAGGTAGCAAGGGGAGCCTGAGTGAGTTCCTTGTTTTTAAGGTGTTTACTCCACTGCAGTTCATGCTTTGCATGCAGGTGCCTGGTCATGCAGGTTGTGCTAAGGTTCAGAACGTTAATGCCTCGCTTCAGGCTCTGATGGCACAGCGTGCAAACCACTCGGGTCTTGTCGTCAGCACATTGTTTGAAGAACTGCCACGCCAGGGAACTCCTTGAAGCTGCCTTTGGGGTGCTCGGTCCCAGATGGCGGTGGCCAGTAGCAGACAGACTCTCTTGGCGGCGGGTGTTCTGCTTTTGCCCACTGCTCCCTCTTTTGCTACGCTGTTGGCTCGGTCTCACCACTGCCTCTTCCTCAGAATTCTGAATTCAGTGGCACGACCTTCATTCCATGTGGGGTCTAGGAGCTCATCGTCCCCTGCATCGTATTCCACCCAGTCTTCCTCCCTAACCTCCTTTTCAGTCTGCACTCTGTGCCGAAAGACGCAGCAGTTGGCACCTGTGTTTCGTCATCATCAGAGACGTGCTGAGGTGGTATTCCCATGTCCTCATCAGGAAACATAAGTGGTTGTGCGTTAGTGCATTCTATCTCTTCCACCCCTGGGGAAGGGCTAGGTGGATGCCCTTTGGAAACCCTGCCAGCAGAGTCTTCAAACAGCATAAGAGACTGCTGCATAACTTGAGGCTCAGACAGTTTCCCTGATATGCATGGGGGTGATGTGACAGACTGATGGGCTTGGTTTTCAGAACGGCCACGTCCTCTCCCAGCACCAGAGGGTCCACTAACACCACCACGACCATGTCCGCGTCCGCGTCCCTTACTAGATGTTTTCCTCATTGTTACCGTTCACCACAATAAGAAAAAAATTATTTGGCCCAATGTATTGAATTCCAATTCAGGCCTTTTTTTATAGGCACCTAACACTATCTGGCTATCTATTTAGGTACCGTATTACACTAATACAGGCACAGCAGTAACGACAGATTTAGCTGAATATAAATTGTAGGCCTAGTATTTAGGCCCTGGATGACAAGTATCCCTTTTACGGACAGAATTAGACTTGGAAATGCACTGTAGCGTGTGAAGTTATTGAGAATGACCCTATCCGCACCTTCAATCTAATATACCCTTTTATGGATAGATTTAAAGTTGGCCTGATACAGCAGAAACCACTGATTTAGGGAATTGCTAAGTTGGGAATTGTATTCCAACCCAGAACAAAAACTGTGCTTTGGCGGACACTAAATGAATTGACCAGCCTCAGCAATAAACACAGATTTAGCTGAATATAAATTTTAGGCCTATTATTTAGGCGCTGGGTGACAGGTATACGTTTACGGACAGAATTAAACTTGGAAATGCACGGTAGCGTGTGAAGTTATTGAGGATGACACTATCCGCACCTTAAATCTAATATACCCTTTTATGGATCGATTTAAACTTGGCCTGATACAGCAGAAAAAAATTATTTAGGGAATTGGTAAGTTGGTAATTGTATTCAACCCAGAACAAAAACTGTGCTTTGGTGGACACTAAATGAATTGACCAGCCTCAGCAATAAACACAGATTTAGCTAAATATAAATTTTAGGCCTATTATTTAGGCGCTGGGTGACAGGTATACGTTTACAAACAGAATTAAACTTGGAAATACACAGTAGCGTGTGAAGTTATTGAGGATGACACTATCCGCACCTTAAATCTAATATACCCTTTTATGGATCGATTTAAACTTGGCCTGATACAGCAGAAAAAAATAATTTTGGGAATTGCTAAGTTGGGAATTGTATTCAACCCAGAACAAAAACTGTGCTTTGGCGGACACTAAATAAATTGACCAGCCTCAGCAATAAACAAAGATTTAGCTGAATATAAATTTTAGGCCTATTATTTAGGCGCTGGGTGACAGGTATACGTTTACGGACAGAATTAAACTTGGAAATGCACGGTAGCGTGTGAAGTTATTGATGATGACACTATCCGCACCTTAAATCTAATATACTATTTTATGGATCGACTTAAACTTGGCCTGATACAGCAGAAAAAAATAATTTTGGGAATTGCTAAGTTGGGAATTGTATTCAACCCAGAACAAAAACTGTGCTTTGGCGGACACTAAATAAATTGACCAGCCTCAGCAATAAACAAAGATATAGCTGAATATAAATTTTAGGCCTATTATTTAGGCGCTGGGTGACAGGTATACGTTTACGGACAGAATTAAACTTGGAAATGCACGGTAGCATGTGAAGTTATTGAGGATGACACTATCCGCACCTTAAATCTAATATACCCTTTTATGGATCGATTTAAACTTGGCCTGATACAGCAGAAAAAAATTATGTTGGGAATTGTATTCAACCCAGAACAAAAACTGTGCTTTGGCGGACACTAAATGAATTGACCAGCCTCAGCAATAAACACAGATTTAGCTGAATATAAATTTTAGGCCTATTATTTAGGCGCTGGGTGACAGGTATACGTTTACGGACAGAATTAAACTTGGAAATGCACGGTAGCGTGTGAAGTTATTGAGGATGACACTATCCGCACCTTAAATCTAATATACCCTTTTATGGATCGATTTAAACTTGGCCTGATACAGCAGAAAAAAATTATTTGGGGAATTGGTAAGTTGGTAATTGTATTCAACCCAGAACAAAAACTGTGCTTTGGTGGACACTAAATGAATTGACCAGCCTCAGCAATAAACACAGATTTAGCTAAATATAAATTTTAGGCCTATTATTTAGGCGCTGGGTGACAGGTATACGTTTACGAACAGAATTAAACTTGGAAATACACAGTAGCGTGTGAAGTTATTGAGGATGACACTATCCGCACCTTAAATCTAATATACCCTTTTATGGATCGATTTAAACTTGGCCTGATACAGCAGAAAAAAATAATTTTGGGAATTGCTAAGTTGGGAATTGTATTCAACCCAGAACAAAAACTGTGCTTTGGCGGACACTAAATAAATTGACCAGCCTCAGCAATAAACAAAGATTTAGCTGAATATAAATTTTAGGCCTATTATTTAGGCGCTGGGTGACAGGTATACGTTTACGGACAGAATTAAACTTGGAAATGCACGGTAGCGTGTGAAGTTATTGATGATGACACTATCCGCACCTTAAATCTAATATACTATTTTATGGATCGACTTAAACTTGGCCTGATACAGCAGAAAAAAATTATTTTGGGAATTGCTAAGTTGGGAATTGTATTCAACCCAGAACAAAAACTGTGCTTTGGCGGACACTAAATGAATTGACCAGCCTCAGCAATAAACACAGATTTAGCTGAATATAAATTTTAGGCCTATTATTTAGGCGCTGGGTGACAGGTATACGTTTACGGACAGAATTAAACTTGGAAATGCACGGTACCGTGTGAAGTTATTGAGGATGACACTATCCGCACTTTAAATCTAATATACCCTTTTATGGATCGACTTAAACTTGGCCTGATACAGCAGAAAAAAATTATTTGGGGAATTGCTAAGTTGGGAATTGTATTCAACCCAGAACAAAAACTGTGCTTTGGCGGACACTAAATGAATTGACCAGCCTCAGCAATAAACAAAGATTTAGCTGAATATAAATTTTAGGCCTATTATTTAGGCGCTGGGTGACAGGTATGCATTTACGGACAGAATTAAACTTGGAAATGCACGGTAGCGTGTGAAGTTATTGAGGATGACACTATCCGCACCTTAAATCTAATATACCCTTTTATGGATCGATTTAAACTTGGCCTGATACAGCAGAAAAAAATTATTTAGGGAATTGCTAAGTTGGGAATTGTATTCAACCCAGAACAAAAACTGTGCTTTGGCAGATAGCAGACAGTCTTAATTGGCTAGCCACAGCTGAAACACCAGATTTAGGGTACTGCTATTTTGGCAATTGTATTTTACCCCTCAATAAAATAGCAAGCACAGCCAAGCCCCTGATGTAGGATATAGCAAAAAAATAACCACACTATTGATGGTTAAATGGACTTGGTGGCAGCTTGTGCTGGTGCACCACAAGACACAATATGGCCGCCGATCACCCAAGAAAAAAGTGACATAAAAACGCTCTGGGCAGCCTAAAAACAGTGAGCAATTAAATAGCAGCAGTTCATTGATCCACAGCTGTAGATCGATTACTGAATTAAGTGTTTTTGCTGAGTTAATCACTGCCTAATCTCGCCCTAACAGCAGCTGCAACCTCTCCCTACACTGATCAGAGCAGAGTGACGTGCGGCGCTACGTGACTCCAGCTTAAATAGAGGCTGGGTCACATAAAGCACTGGCCAATCACAGCCATGCCAATAGTAGGCATGGCTGTGATGGCCTCTTTGGGCAAGTAGTATGACGCTTGTTGATTGGCTGCTTTGCAGCCTTTCAAAAAGCGCCAAGATAGCGCCGAACACCGAACCCGAACCCGGACTTTTACAAAAATGTTGGGGTTCGTGTCACGGACACCCCAAAATTCGGTACGAACCCAAACTATACAGTTCGGGTTCGCTCATCCCTAATTATCTTGTTGAAAAATGCAGGGTCTTCCCTGAAAGAGATGACGTCTGGATGGGAGCATATGTTGTTCTAGAACCTGAATATATTTTTCTGCATTGATGGTGCCTTTCCAGACATGCAAGCTGCCCATGCCACACGTACTCATGCAACCCCATACCATCAGAGATGCAGGCTTCTGAACTGAGCGTTGATAACAACTTGGGTTGTCCTTGTCCTCTTTGGTTCGGATGACATGACGTCCCAGATTTCCAAAAAGAACTTCGAATCGTAACTCGTCTGACCACAGAACAGTTTTCCATTTTGCCACACTCCATTTTAAATGATCCCTGGCCCAGTGAAAACGCCTGAGCTTGTGGATCTTGCTTAGAAATTGCTTCTTCTTTGCACTGTAGAGTTTCAGCTGGCAACGGCGGATGGCACGGTGGATTGTGTTCACTGACAATGGTTTCTGGAAGTATTCCTGAGCCCATTCTGTGATTTCCTTTACAGTAGCATTCCTGTTTGTGGTGCAGTGTCGTTTAAGTTCCCGGAGATCACCAGCATCCAGTATGGTTTTACGGCCTTGACCCTTACGCACAGAGATTGTTCCAGATTCTCTGAATCTTCGTATGATGTTATGCACAGTTAATGATGATAGAAGCAAAGTCTTTGCAATTTTTCGCTGGGTAAGACCTTTCTGATATTGCTCCACTATCTTTCTGCGCAACATTGTGGGAATTGGTGGTCCTCTACCCATCTTGGCTTCTGAGAGACACTGCCACTCTGAGAAGCTCTTTTTATACCCAATCATGTTGCCAATTGACCTAATTAGTGTTAATTGGTCTTCCAGCTCTTCGTTATGCTCAAATTTACTTTTTCCAGCCTCTTATTGCTACTTGTCCCAACTTTTTGGGGATTTGTTGACACCGTGAAAATTGGAATCAACGTATTTTTTCTTTAAAATGATACATTTACTCGGATTAAACGTTTGATTTGTCATCTACGTTCTATTACAAATAAAATATTGACATTTGCCATCTCCACATCATTGCATTCAGTTTTTATTCACAATTTGTTTAGTGTCCCAACTTTTTTGGAATCCGGTTTGTACATTCACGTATCATCTCTGTTTTGGATCCACTCCTATTTTATTTATTTTTTGCATTAGCAATACTGATGGATTACTGACTAAATGCTGACCAAATGAAGGCAGATGCTCAACAGACATGATCCGTTTTTTGTGGGTTATTGTTGTGACAAATAAGAGGAAGGGCAAAATAATCAGTGACGTTGACACAAAATTACTGCTGACACCCTATCCACTCTGTTGGGGGGCTCTTCTTGTATAAACATTTAATTGAACAGGTTTGGTAGGCATCTATGTGGAATCTGCTGACCAGGAGATAAAATCAGTGTGCTTCTTTTTGGCACTAACATCGACCTGTAAGTCTGATTTCATACTCGAGTTATTTGGTCAGCTTTGGCCCCGTGACTGCCCAAATAAGTGAAGTGTGCAGTGATTATACGAGTGACGCCTGTCATCTGCATGTCATGCTGACTAATAGTGGTGATCACGAATATTCAAATTGCTATTTTTTATTGTGAATATCGGCACTTCAAGAATTCACGAATATTTGGAATATAGTGATATATATTCGTAATTTCGATATATATTTTTTTTCAGTACACATAATTCCTCCTTGCTTCTAGCTTGTGGGCCAATGAGAAGGCTGCAGTATCTTTGACTTTAGGAGTAGTGTTGATTGTGAATTTTTGTAATGCAAATTTTCGTTGTGCAAATTTTTATTGCAAATTTTTTAATTGCCGATTTCCGCAATCAAGAAAATAATAACTGGAGATAACGAATTCTCAAATTCACGACTATATGGCGAATATTCGCCCAAATATTCGCGGAATATCACAAATTTGAATATTGCCCCTGCCGCTCATTACTACTGACTCACAGTATAATTTCACTAACACAGCAGACTCCCTATGCTTGTTACTTCAAGGCACAGTGTTCTACACCACTATAAAGGCTCTCTGCAGCCAGGAAATAGCCGTTTTTTAACTAAATTCTCTGTGAACAATTTCAGATCAAACCACATTTTTTCAAAAAAATTGGCGAACCGGCCAAATCAATTTTTTTTAAAATTCGCTCATCTCTACCCATAACATTTGTAACTGCTAACCTAGTGATCTTTCTAAATGCATAGACCTTTTTGATACATGGAAGAGAAAAGGCTTTATATCAAATTTTTGCTTACTTTTTTTTGGTAGAAATAATATACACAATAGAATAGTTTCAATTTTTTTTTTTCAAGTTTAAAGATTAATACATAATCAACTGGATAACCTCAGATACCTGACGTGTTATAATCTGAACATCCTGCACACAGTGGAACACTAATCTAATACTGAATAATTCCCATGCTCCTTATTGTGTCTGCTTGTCCTACCTATGATAGAAGTTTCTGTGAATAATTCATATCCCATAATAATATATCCTCTACTGTAACACTGAGGCATTTAATTTAACGACAAAATCTGAAAGGAGCCTTCTATTATCTGATGAATGAATTGGCCTGGAATGGAAAATGATCTTGCTTTCTAACTCGCCATTTATCTTATTTCCACCCTCGAGATGAGAGCATGGCAACTTTTTTCTGCTTATGGTCACTTTTCACTTTCATCCTGGCTAGTATGCAATAAATTTAAATGAATAATTCAGATGCAGTGATAAAGAAAAGCTTTCCACATTTTCCTTTACCTGGGATGTGAACACATTCTTATATTTGCATGCTTTAATAGTCCCTGAAAAGGGAAGCTAAACAATAATGAACAGTATTTAAAGAGTTTTAACCATTTAATGAGTAGAATATGAATATTTAATTGCTCTATTAAATGGAATCTATCTCCAAGTTTATGCTGGCAGATTTAGAGGAGGCATAAAGTAGTAACAGGCTCCTTTATTCCATCCATATATCATCAGATGTCTTGCAGCAGTTTTCTTAAAACACTACTTTATGTGTGTGTTTTGGTGTGGTTTGTGAAATTAGTAATACTGTACAGCACATTTTTTCCAATCCAGGGGGTACTGTTTTAAATCTCTGTGTGAAAACACCAGAAATAATAGGCCAAACTATTGTACAGAAAATCTCTAGACAGTTCAAGTGTTGGTGTGGTTTGCAAAAATAGAAATACAAATGTACAATGCGTGTTTTACAATACTGAGGGGAGAGTTTTAAATCTTTGTGTAAAAAAAACACCAGAAATAACAGGCCAAACTATTGTCTATTGTACAAGAAATCTCTAGACAGTTCAAGTGTTGGTGTGGTTTGCGAAAATAGCAATACACGTGTACAATGCCTATTTTACATTCCAGAGAGTAGCATTTTAGAACTCTGGAAATAGTAGGGAGAAATATTTCACAGGACATCTCCAGACAGTTATTTTTTTTTCTTTTGTGAAAATAGCAATACAAGTGTACAACCCATGGTTTACCATCCAGAGGGTAGCATTTTATATCCAGAGGGTAGTATATTTTAAGTGAAAACACTAGAAAGAGTAGGCTGAACTATTTTACAGGGCATCTCCAGAAATTTCAAGACTTCTTTTGTTTGGCCAAAATAGCAATATAAGTGTACAATGCATGTTTTACAATCCAGAGGGTAACGTTTTAAATCTCTGTAACAATCTCTAAATTTCCTTCCTCTCCCGGAATCCCTTGCCACATCCAGGCAGTATTCACAGCTAGTACGGTGTATTTCATATCATCGTCATCACTTTATGGTTCTCCCACTCAGATTCCCCCTCCTCGTCATAGTAAACCACCAATACTGAAATGCGTGGCCATCTCTACATGCCCAGCAATCCTTGCTGGAAGATATCTAGCAGGCATTATTTCTCCCAAAAATCCATTCCTGCCTTGTATTGTCATGTGGCGGAGAATGTGGGAGGCTCCTTGTGATGCTGTGTGGCAAAGTGCATGGCGGACACCTGGAGTAGCTGTTACAGGCAGGGACAGTACATGTCTTTCATGGCCCACTGGGTCAATTTTTTTGTGGCAGCAATGAGGCAGCACCCCAGCAACAAATACAGGTCCTTTTGACTTCTCCACAATTGTGTTTGTCTGGCTCACACACCAGGAACTTATCTGCCTCCTCCACCTCCTCCTTCATGGACACCATCCTATCCCTAACAGCAGCAGGGCACAAGGTAACTCCCATTCCCACTTCCCCTCCTTCCTATCACATGTGTCAAGTGTTGTCATGCAGTGTTGGAGCTCATCGGCCTGGGCGAGAGTCGCCACAGAGGCGAACAGTTGCTAAAATACATCAATCAGCAAACATTTTGAAGGCTGTCACCCCGCTGACTCCAACTGGAAAAAGTGGTCATCAGCAATGGCTGCAACATAGTGGGAAATAACAGATGCTCCTTTTTAATTTTTTAAACACATTTTAAAAATTTGCAATGGTTTGCACTTGGAGCTAGCAATGTCCAGGAGACTGTTCTCACATTTCATCAGTTTTTATGTGGTGTGGAATGCTGTTATGGACATGCAGAGACAGAACGGTCTTCTATCACAACTGCTTGATCAGCAACGTTCCAGATTGCTGAAATTCAACATTGCACATGCTAGAGCTTCTGTCTAAGCAGCAGAAACCTGCAAATCATTTTGTCATGCACCAGACCAATTCAGCATGGAACATGTGTTTTGAGGTGAGGCAGTGGCCGCTTATACGAGATGTTTGTCAGGTGCTGAAGCCCCTCGAGGAGACCACAAAATTTGTCAGTAGGGACAACTGCGACATGAACGATCTAATCCCCCTCATATTTATCATAGCACAGACGCTGACGCTCAAGCAGTAGGCGATGACGGCCGAAGCAGAACAGGTAACACATCTTACTGTCTGCCCTGTAGTTGGTGGGGACCCACAATGAGAAATGCCAATGGAGGAAAAGGATGAGGAGCTGCCACTGCAAGAAGAGGAGGAGGAGGCGGTGGAGGATGATGATGACTAATGTTGAGCGAATAGACGTGAAACAAATCAAATTCAATAAAAGGTTCAGAAAAAAATTGACTTGCCATGAATATGAATTTCGTCGCTCTTCATGGTAACTAATAATTTTTTCCTAAAATAGTGGCTACATGTGTTACAAGGTGAAGGCAAGAATCCTGAGAATGTGATATGACCCATAATGTTGTGTAACCAGCCAATCAGCAGCCATACAGCCAGCCATTCACTGTCATGTCACAGCCCTATAAAAGCCTTATCTCGCCTAGTCTGCCATTTTATTGTGAGCTAAGCATAGGCACAGAGGTGCCAAACACTAGGGATAGTGGTTAACAAAACCTTTAAGTGTAGAATATTGGATAGGGAGAGTGCAGGGACAGTGCAAGGAGAGTGTAGGGAGATCTTAGGGAGAGTTTTTACACACTGTAGGGAGAGGATAGGGAGACAACAGAGACAGTGTAGGCTAAGTGTAATCGCCCTGTGCATCTTGTTCAACTGCTGCACAGTTATTTTTTATCTGTTCTTGTAATGGGGTTCCGAAGGTGCACTCGGTCTCCCATTAGCCGCAGACCTGCTGCTTAGCTTCTGGAGCGAGGATCTGTGTTTGACCTCGTTCCCAGGGCGGCTTTGCTAGCTGGGAGGCCCCCTGCTCCTAAGTCTGCCTTGAGCGCCGAGCTGATCACTCAGTGCTCGAATGTTTGGTCTGTCGGTCATGTGACGCTGCCCACATCACATGACCCTCACTCCCCACTATAAATACAGGCAGCCTGCTGGCCACAGGTTGCCTGTTAATTTAGGTTCCACCTGTGACTTTGTCTTTCCTGGCGTACTTACCTCCTGCTGAATTCCTGACGATCCTCTGCCTGCTCCTTGTGTACTTTGCTGCTCTCCTGGTATTCTGACCCCGTCCTCCTCCTGACGATTCTCTGCTGACTCCTTTGGTACTTCACGACTCTCCTGGTATTTATTACCCCGGCTTCTCCTGACAATTTTCTGCTTGCTCCATTTGTACTTTGTAGCTTTCCTGGTATTGACTCGGTCCGTTCACGTTCTGTTGTTTGACTGTCTGTCATCCCTGCACTTATTCCAAGCTAGGGATTGCCGTCCAGTTGTCCCCTGTCATTAGGACTCGCAAGGCAAGTAGGCAGGGCCAGGGGTAAGGGTGGAGCGCAGTGGTCACTTCCCTCCCCCCGTGTGTGTATGTACTCGACCGTTACAGTTCTGTTATACATAGACTGTGCATCTGACTTAATCTCAATAGGCTGTCTAATATATAGGAACATTTACCTAGTTCATCTGCTGTGCCATTTATACTTAATCTGTTCTATTTTACATAGTCTTACTGTGCATCACACTCATTTTCAACAGGCGGTCTAATATATAGGCGTGTTTTTCAAGTTCATCTGCTGCGCCATTCATTATTAATCTGTTATACATAGACTTAGTGTGCATCAGACTCATTGTCAACAGGTAGTCAAATATATATTGTCACGAGTTGGAGGTCCCAGGAGAGACCACCGCGTCGTCAAGCAATAAACGGAAATCAGGTACAGACACATAAGAGTTTATTGCACAAACGGAAACATGGAAAGCAGCACAGATAAAACATGAGCTCTATGTACCGAAGCACAGTGGGAGAAAACCCCCCTGCGCCACTGTCTAGTAATACTCCAGAGGGGCGTAACTAAGCAACTCCTGGTTTTCACTAGAGCCCTAGATGGTAGGGTTAGACTTAGCCGCAGGAAGTTGCCAGGGTCCACTCTGGAGCATGACCTAGACAGTGACAGCAGGAGCGAATGGACAACAGGTACCAGAAGGTACCGACGGCACATAGGCAAACATAACAGACAGGTAAATACAAAACAGGGCAAATAATAACACAAGCAGGAGTTCATGCAAGGGAGCAGGAGTGGCAATGAGCAGAGAAGGACTTGCTCCACCAGTAGTAAACTGCATGGCCTTGTCATGCCACTCTGCTGCAAAGGCTTGCTGAACACAGACATATGAATACAAAACAGGGCAACTAATAATACAAACAGGAGTTCACGCAAGGGAGCAGGAGTGGCAATGAGCAGAGAAGGACTTGCTCCACCAGTAGTAAACTGCATGGCCTTGTCATGCCACTCTGCTGCAAAGGCTTGCTGAACACAGACATCAGAAGAAACACAAAGTAACTAAAACATAACTGGTAGAACAGATAACAGAAAGAGAGGAAAGAAGACATCACACACCAGGAGAGCTGACACAGAACTGAGGAAACCTCAGCCTTATATACAGGTTCCATGGGTGCAGCAGAGAGACCACACCCATGGAGCAGACAGAGGATTAACTCCTAATAAGCACACAGGGGAGTTAACCCATAAAGAACCACAAATGACACAGGAACGGAACTTCAGCGAGGAGTGCCGAACAAGCAATGACGGAAGGTCACAGCCAGAGATAGTGGCTGTGACACTCCCACCCCTCAAAGCCCCCCCCTCTCCTCCCAAACAGAAAGGGGAAGAAGTGGAGCAACAAACCAAACAGAACCAGGCAAGGGGACAGAAATCAAAGGGGTGATGAGGTACAAGGGCAGGAACACACACGACGACCGCAACCAGCCCAACCCCTGAAAACCAGCCTACACGGAGAGTCCGCAGCCAGTACGCCAAGGGAAGATAGCCAGACAACACGGCATACACGTCAAGTGAACCGCACCAAGAAGTTACCTCCCCCTCCACTCTTCCTCTGGAGAATGACATGTCTGCCAAGAACTAATTGGCCAGACATGCAGACACCCCCTTCCGGAGGATTGGGTCCAGGAACAGGAACCAGACAGGAAATCAAAGAAATTCGGAATCAAAGGGGTACAGAGGTACACAAGCAGAACACATAAGACGACCGCAGCCAGCACGCAGCCACTAGCAACCAGCTTACACGGTAAACGCAGCCAGTACGCCAAGTGGAATGCAGCCAGCCTACACGGCCACAAAAGTCATGGTGAACTGCAGTGTGCTAACACCTCACCCTTCACTCTCCCTCCGGAGAATGGCATGTCTGCCAAGAACTGATTGGTCAGACATGCTGACACCCCCTTCCGGAGGCCCAGGAGCAGATACCTGCGCCGATAAAGGAAAACACGGCCGTAGGCAGAACTGCAAGCTCAAAAGGTTAAACCGGACGTCACCCCTGGCAACCAGCATACACGGAGAACACCGCAGCCAGTACACCAAGGCAACCAAATCCGATACCTAAGGGCAGCATACAGAGGGAAATACAGAAAGCACACACACCACAGATAAGCAGAAAACAGAACAAAAAAAACTCTGTGAAAGTTCACTTGTTCATTCTGTCACGAGTTGGAGGTCCCAGGAGAGACCACCGCGTCGTCAAGCAATAAACGGAAATCAGGTACAGACACATAAGAGTTTATTGCACAAACGGAAACATGGAAAGCAGCACAGATAAAACATGAGCTCTATGTACCGTCAGCACAGTGGGAGAAAACCCCCACTGCGCCACTGTCTAGTAATACTCCAGAGGGGCGTAACTAAGCAACTCCTGGTTTTCACTAGAGCCCTAGATGGTAGGGTTAAACTTAGCCGCAGGAAGGTGCCAGGGTCCACTCTGGAGCGTGACCTAGACAGTGACAGCAGGAGCGAATGGACAACAGGTACCAGAAGGTACCGACGGCACATAGGCAAACATAACAGACAGGTAAATACAAAACAGGGCAAATAATAACACAAGCAGGAGTTCATGCAAGGGAGCAGGAGTGGCAATGAGCAGAGAAGGACTTGCTCCACCAGTAGTAAACTGCATGGCCTTGTCATGCCACTCTGCTGCAAAGGCTTGCTGAACACAGACATATGAATACAAAACAGGGCAACTAATAATACAAACAGGAGTTCACGCAAGGGAGCAGGAGTGGCAATGAGCAGAGAAGGACCTGCTCCACCAGTAGTAAACTGCATGGCCTTGTCATGCCACTCTGCTGCAAAGGCTTGCTGAACACAGACATCAGAATAAACACAAAGTAACTAAAACATAACTGGTAGAACAGATAACAGAAAGAGAGGAAAGAAGACATCACACAACAGGAGAGCTGACACAGAACTGAGGAAACCTCAGCCTTATATACAGGTTCCATGGGTGCAGCAGAGAGACCACACCCATGGAGCAGACAGAGGATTAACTCCTAATAGGCACACAGGGGATTTAACCCATAAAGAACCACAAATGACACAGGAACGGAACTTCAGCGAGGAGTGCCGAACAAGCAATGACGGAAGGTCACAGCCAGAGATAGTGGCTGTGACATATAGGTTAATTTGCCTATTTCACCTATTTCACCTTTAATAATGAATCTATTAAGTTATACATAGACTTAGGGGTCATTTACTAATCTGAAATATGCTTAAATTAGGTGTATTTCAGGTGCAGATGGTGGTGTAATAATTAGTTGCTCCACTAGCTGCAACTTTTTCCTGCTCACGCAAGGTCTAAAATAGTGGGCGTGGGGAGGGGACGGGCTGGTAGCCCCGTCTCAATTACCATTTTCTATGCCTTCTTTAGGAGTAGAAAAAGGTCTAAATGTAAGACAGCTTGGAAGCTGTCTAACATTTTGAACTGGTGCTGGATGCACCAAAGTTATGGAGAGGCCTGCGCCTCTTCCTTACTTTGGCGGATCCACCGCCAGTTATGGGCCTTTTTTAAGACCGACTTTTAATGTGCCCCTTAGTGTGCGTCAGACTCATAATAAACAAGAGGTCTAATATATAAGAGTGTTTACCTAGTTCATCTACTGCACCATTAATAATTAATCTGTTCTGTTATAAATAGACTGACTGTGCATCAGACTCATTGTCAAAAGGCGGTCTAATATATATGCACTTTTATCTAGTTTATCTGCTGTGACATTTGTACTTAATCTGTTCAGTTATATATAAACTTAGTGTACATCACACTCAATGTCAACAGGTGGTCTAATTTATAAGCGCATCTACCTACACTAGTTCACCTATTGCGTCTTTAATAATTAATCTGTTCCGTTATACATAAACTTAGTGTGCATCAGACTCATTGTCAACAGGCAGTGTAATAAAGAGGTGTGCTTATCTAGTACACTTGCTGCACCATTCATACTTAAAGGGGTTGTCCGGATTCAGAGCTGAACCCGGACAAACCCTTATTTTCACCCTGGCAGCCCTTCTGAGGCTAGCATCAGAGCATTTCATACTCCGATGCACTCCCTTGGCCTGTGCTAAATCACGCAGGGCACGGGCTCTTTTGTTTTCAATAAAGCACTGTGTTCGGTGACGTCACCGGCTCTGATGGGCGGGCTTTAGCACTGCCCTAGCCGTTTTACTGGCTAGGGCAGTGCTAAATCCTGCTCATTAGTGCTGGTGACGTCACCGGGGTTCCTGGCAGTCCTATGGAGAGCCCCAGCACGTCACCGGATCTCTAAAAAATGCCTTTGCCCATAACAGTGCACAGATCCCCCTCCCCATAACAGTGCACAGATCCCCCTCCCCATAACAGTGCCATCCACAGATCCCCTCCATAACAGTGTCATCCACAGATCCCTCATAACAGTGCCATCCACAAATCCCCCCATAACAGCGCCATCCACAGATCCCCCATAATAGTGTCATCCACAGATCCCCCATAACAGTGCCATCAACAATTTGTTTTAATATGGCCTTTGAACATAATTTTTCAAGTAAAATCATATAAACCCCTTTTTTGTCATTTTGGTGTTTTTTCCCGATTAATCGATGAAATTATCGACAACTAATCGATTATTCAAATAATCGTTAGCTGCAGCCCTAATTTATTTGCGCATACACTTACAAAACTTACGCTGCTGTATGTGTGACATACTTGCAAGCATATACAGTAAGGAACAGAAGTATTTGAACACCCTGTGATTTTGCCACATAGAAATCATGGAGGGGTCTGAAATTCACATTGTAGGTGCATTCCCACTCTGAGAGACAGAATTAAAAAAAAATTATAATCTGGAAATCACAATGTATGATTTTTAAAGAATTTATTTGCCTTGCACTGTATTTGAACACGTGAGAAAATCAGTGTTAATATTTGGTACAGAAGCCTTTGTTTGCAATTACAGAGGTCAAACATTTCCTGTAGTTCTTGATCAGGGTTGCACACACTGCAACAGGGACTTTGGCCCACTCCTCCAAACAGATCTCCTTTAGATCTGTCAGGTTTCGGGGCTGTTGTTGAGCAACACAGAGTTTTAGCTCCCTCCAAAAATGTTCTATTGGATTTAGGTCTGGAGACTGGCTAGGCCACTCCAGAACCTTGATAAGCTTCTTATGGAGCCACTCCTTGGTTATCCTGGCTGTGTGCTTTGGGTCGTTGTCATGTTGGAAGACCCAGCCACCACCCATCTTCAATGCTCTGACTGAGGGAAGGAGGTTGTTGCTCAAAATCTCACAATAAATGGCCCCATTCATTCTCTCCTTAATACAGTGCAGTTGTCCTGTCTTCTTTGCAGAAAATCACCCCCAAAGCATGATGTTACCACCCCCATGCTTCACAGTAAGGATGGTGTTCTTGGGATGCAACTAACATAGTACATAACTCATCCTTCTTTTTCCTCTAAACACGACGAGTGAAGTTTAGACCAAAAAGTTCTACTTTGGTCTAATCTAACCACATGACTTTCTCCCATGCCTCATCTGGATCATCCAGATGGTCATTGGAAAACTTCAGACGGGCCTGGACATGTGATGACTTGAGCAGGGGAACTTTCTGTGCAATGCATAATTTGAAACCATGACAGAGTAGTGTTCTACCGACAGTGACCTTTGAAACTGTGGTCCCAGCTCTCTTCATGTCATTAACCAGCTCGTCCCCTGTAGTTCTGGGCTGATTCCTCACCTTTCATATCATCAATGATACCCCACGAACTGAGATCTTGCATGGACCCTCAGTCCGAGGGAGACTAACAGTCGTCTTTAGCTTCTTCCATTTTCTAACAATTGCTCCAACAGTTGATCTATTTTCACCAAGCTGCTTGGCAATTGTCCCATAGCCCTTTTTTAGCCTTGTGGAGGTCCACAATTTTGTCTCTGGTGTCTTTTGACAGCTCTTTGGTCTTGCCCATGGTAGTAGTTGGTGTCTGACTGACTGTGGGGTAGACAGGTGTGTTTAACCACCTCAGCCCCCAGTGCTTAAACACCCTGAAAGACCAGGCCACTTTTTACACTTCTGACCTACACTACTTTCACCGTTTATTGCTCGGTCATGCAACTTACCACCCAAATGAATTTTACCTCCTTTTCTTCTCACTAATAGAGCTTTCATTTGGTGGTATTTCTTTGCTGCTGACATTTTTACTTTTTTTGTTATTAATCGAAATTTAACGATTTTTTTGCAAAAAAATGACATTTTTCACTTTCAGTTGTAAAATTTTGCAAAAAAAACGACATCCATATAGAAATTTTGCTCTAAATTTATTGTTCTACATGTCTTTGATAAAAAAAAAATGTTTGGGTAAAAAAAAAATGGTTTGGGTAAAAGTTATAGCGTTTACAAACTATGGTACAAAAATGTGAATTTCCGCTTTTTGAAGCAGCTCTGACTTTCTGAGCACCTGTCATGTTTCCTGAGGTTCTACAATGCCCAGACAGTACAAACACCCCACAAATGACCCCATTTCGGAAAGTACACACCCTAAGGTATTCGCTGATGGGCATAGTGAGTTCATAGAACTTTTTATTTTTTGTCACAAGTTAGCGGAAAATGATGATTTTTTTTTTTTTTTTTTTTTTCTTACAAAGTCTCATATTCCACTAACTTGTGACAAAAAATAAAAACTTCCATGAACTCACTATGCCCATCACGAAATACCTTGGGGTCTCTTCTTTCCAAAATGGGGTCACTTGTGGGGTAGTTATACTGCCCTGGCATTCTAGGGGCCCAAATGTGTGGTAAGGAGTTTGAAATCAAATTCTGTAAAAAATGACGAGTGAAATCCGAAAGGTGCTCTTTGGAATATGGGCCCCTTTGCCCACCTAGGCTGCAAAAAAGTGTCACACATCTGGTATCTCCGTATTCAGTAGAAGTTGGGGAATGTGTTTTGGGGTGTCATTTTACATATACCCATGCTGGGTGAGATAAATATCTTGGTCAAATGCCAACTTTGTATAAAAAAATGGAAAAGTTGTCTTTTGCCAAGATATTTCTCTCACCCAGCATGGGTATATGTAAAATGACACCCCAAAACACATTCCCCACCTTCTCCTGAGTACGGAGATACCAGATGTGTGACACTTTTTTGCAGCCTAGGTGGGCAAAGGGGCCCATATTCCAAAGAGCACCTTTCGGATTTCACTCGTCATTTTTTACAGAATTTGATTTCAAACTCCTTACCACACATTCGGGCCCCTAGAATGCCAGGGCAGTATAACTACACCACAAGTGACCCCATTTTGGAAAGAAGAGACCCCAAGGTATTCGCTGATGGGCATAGTGAGTTCATGGAAGTTTTTATTTTTTGTCACAAGTTAGTGGAATATGAGACTTTGTATGAAAAAAAAAAAAAAAAAAAAAAATCATCATTTTCCACTAACTTGTGACAAAAAATAAAAAATTCTAGGAACTCGCCATGCCCCTCACGGAATACCTTGGGGTGTCTTCTTTCCAAAATGGGGTCACTTGTGGGGTAGTTATACTGCCCTGGCATTTTCCAGGGGCCCTAATGTGTGGTAAGTAGGTAAATGACCAGTGAAATCCGAAAGGTGCTCTTTGGAATATGGGCCCCTTTGCCCACCTAGGCTGCAAAAAAGTGTCACACATCTGGTATCTCCGTACTCAGGAGAAGTTGGGGAATGTGTTTTGGGGTGTCTTTTTACATATACCCATGCTGGGTGAGAGAAATATCTTGGCAAAAGACAACTTTTCCCATTTTTTTATACAAAGTTGGCATTTGACCAAGATATTTATCTCACCCAGCATGGGTATATGTAAAATGACACCCCAAAACACATTCCCCACCTTCTCCTGAGTACGGAGATACCAGATGTGTGACACTTTTTTGCAGCCTAGGTGGGCAAAGGGGCCCATATTCCAAAGAGCACCTTTCGGATTTCACTCGTCATTTTTTACAGAATTTGATTTCAAACTCCTTACCACACATTTGGGCCCCTAGAATGCCAGGGCAGTATAACTACCCCACAAGTGACCCCATTTTGGAAAGAAGAGACCCCAAGGTATTCGCTGATGGGCATAGTGAGTTCATGGAAGTTTTTATTTTTTGTCAAAAGTTAGTGGAATATGAGACTTTGTATGAAAAAAAATAAAATAAAAAAAAATCATCATTTTCCACTAACTTGTGACAAAAAATAAAAAATTCTAGGAACTCGCCATGCCCCTCACGGAATACCTTGGGGTGTCTTCTTTCCAAAATGGGGTCACTTGTGGGGTAGTTATACTGCCCTGGCATTTTCCAGGGGCCCTAATGTGTGGTAAGTAGGTAAATGACCTGTGAAATCCGAAAGGTGCTCTTTGGAATATGGGCCCCTTTGCCCACCTAGGCTGCAAAAAAGTGTCACACATCTGGTATCTCCGTATTCAGGAGAAGTTGGGGAATGTGTTTTGGGGTGTCATTTTACATATACCCATGCTGGGTGAGAGAAATATCTCGGCAAAAGACAACTTTTCCCATTTTTTTATACAAAGTTGGCATTTGACCAAGATATTTATCTCACCCAGCATGGGTATATGTAAAATGACACCCCAAAACACATTGCCCAACTTCTCCTGAGTACGGAGATACCAGATGTGTGACACTTTTTTGCAGCCTAGATGCGCAAAGGGGCCCAAATTCCTTTTAGGAGGGCATTTTTAGACATTTGGATACCAGACTTCTTCTCACGCTTTGGGGCCCCTAGAATGCCAGGGCAGTATAAATACCCCACATGTGACCCCATTTTGGAAAGAAGACACCCCAAGGTATTCAATGAGGGGCATGGCGAGTTCATAGAAATTTTTTTTTTTTGGCACAAGTTAGCGGAAATTGATATTTTTTATTTTTTTCTCACAAAGTCTCCCGTTCCGCTAACTTGGGACAAAAATTTCAATCTTTCATGGACTCAATATGCCCCTCACGGAATACCTGGGGGTGTCTTCTTTCCGAAATGGGGTCACATGTGGGGTAGTTATACTGCCCTGGCATTCTAGGGGCCCTAAAGCGTGAGAAGAAGTCTGGAATATAAATGTCTAAAAAATTTTACGCATTTGGTTTCCGTGAGGGGTATGGTGAGTTCATGTGAGATTTTATTTTTTGTCACAAGTTAGTGGAATATAAGACTTTGTAAGAAAAAAAAAAATAATTCCGCTAACTTGGGCCAAAAAAATGTCTGAATGGAGCCTTACAGAGGGTGATCAATGACAGGGGGGGTGATCAATGACAGGGGGGGTGATCAATAACAGGGGGGTGATCAATGACAGGGGGGTGATCAGGGAGTCTATATGGGGTGATCACCACAGTCATTGATCACGCCCGTGTAAGGCTTCATTCAGACGTCCGGATGCGTTTTGCGGATCCGATCCATCTATCAGTGGATCCGTAAAAATCATGCGGACATCTGAATGGAGCTTTACAGGGGGGTAATCAATGACAGGGGTGTAATCAATGACAGGGGGGTGATCAGGGAGTCTATATGGGGTGATAACCACAGTCATTGATCACGCCCGTGTAAGGCTTCATTCAGACGTCCGGATGCGTTTTGCGGATCCGATCCATCTATCAGTGCATCCGTAAAAATCATGCGGACGTCTGAATGGAGCTTTACAGGGGGGTAATCAATGACAGGGGGGTGATCAATGACAGGGGGGTGATCAGGGAGTCTATATGGGGTGATCACCACAGTCATTGATCATGCCCCTGTAAGGCTTCATTCAGACGTCCGGATGCGTTTTGCGGATCCGATCCATCTATCAGTGCATCCGTAAAAATCATGCGGACATCTGAATGGAGCTTTACAGGGGGGTAATCAATGACAGGGGGGTGATCACCACAGTCATTGATCATGCCCCTGTAAGGCTTCATTCAGACGACCGGATGCGTTTTGCGGATCCGATCCATGTATCAGTGCATCCGTAAAAATCATGCGGACATCTGAATGGAGCTTTACAGGGGGGTGATCAGGGAGTCTATATGGGGTGATCACCACAGTCATTGATCATGCCCCTGTAAGGCTTCATTCAGACGTCCGGATGCGTTTTGCGGATCCGATCCATCTATCAGTGGATCCGTAAAAATCATGCGGACGTCTGAATGGAGCTTTACAGGGGGGTAATCAATGACAGGGGGGTGATCAATGACAGGGGGGTGATCAGGGAGTCTATATGGGGTGATCACCACAGTCATTGATCACGCCCCTGTAAGGCTTCATTCAGACGTCCGGATGCGTTTTGCGGATCCGATCCATCTATCAGTGGATCCGTAAAAATCATGCGGACGTCTGAATGGAGCTTTACAGGGGGTTGATCAATGACAGGGGGGTAATCAATGACAGGGGGGTGATCAGGGAGTCTATATGGGGTGATCAGGGGTGATTAGGGGTGATCAGGGGCTAATAAGGGGTTAATAAGTGACGGGGGGGGGGGGGTGTAGTGTAGTGTAGTGGTGCTTGGTGCTACTTTACTGAGCTACCTGTGTCCTCTGGTGGTCGATCCAAACAAAGGGGACCACCAGAGGAGCAGGTAGCAGGTATATTAGACGCTGTTATCAAAACAGCGTCTAATATACCTGTTAGGGGTTAAAAAAAACACATCTCCAGCCTGCCAGCGAACGATCGCCGCTGGCAGGCTGGAGATCAACTCTCTTACCTTCCGTTCCTGTGAGCGCGCGCGCCTGTGTGCGCGCGTTCACAGGAAATCCCGGCTCACGCGAGATGACGCGTATATGCGTCGCTGAGCGCAGGGCTGCCACCTCCGGAACGCAATCCTGCGTACAGCGGTCCGGAGGTGGTTAAAGAGCTCAGACAGGTGCTACTAAGTTGGATTAATGAGTGGAGTACAGGTGGACTTTTTAAAGGCACAGTAACAGGTCTTTGAGAACCAGAATTCTTGCTGTTTCTCAGGTGTTCAAATACATATGTTCAGCAGCGCAAGACAAATAAATTCTTTAAAAATCATGCAATGTGATTTCCTGATTTTTTATTTATTTGTATTCTGTCTCTCAAAGTGGGAATGCACCTACAATGTGAATTTCAGACCCCTCCATGATTTCTAAGTGGGAAAACTTGCAAAATCGCAGGGTGTTCAAATACTTCTGTTCCTCACCATATACCATTTAATATGCTCAAGAAGAGCACTAAGGGACGGGGAAATAGACATGCTGCTGATGGTGCATGCAGAGGCTGTGGCCCTGGGCACGGTGAAACTGTGCCTACTGTCAGAGCACAAGAAACACACTCATCCACGATACCTAGCTTCATGTCCCAGATTGCAGGGCGGTGCAGGACACCACTCTCGAAGTCACACCAGTGTGACCAGGTGGTCGGTTGGATTGCAGCTGATAATGCTTCTAATCAGTTAAGCACCACCCTGTCTTCCACAAAGTCCAGTCTCAGTAGCCAAGAGTCTGGCCAACAGAATCCTCAGCATGATCCTCCTTCCTTCTGCCATGGAGAGTCTTGGCAAACAAGTGATCCCACACTCGGATATTCCGAGGAGCTCGTTTCATCGCCATTCCTTGATTTGGCCCTCTCGCCAAGCCCACTGAAGAGGGACATGAGGAGATCTTGTGCACTGATTCCCAAACTCTTGAGCATCCAAAGTCAGAAAAATATGACGGTGGGGAACGGCAATTAGTGTTTCATGAGGTGGATGCTGATGATGAGACACAGTTGCCAATAAGTCAATGGCAATTAGTGTCTCAAGAGGTTGATGATGAGGTGAGACACAGTTGTCAATAAGTGAGGTTGGTGTTAGGTCAACAAGTCAGGAGGATGACCAGAGTGAGGAAGTGGAAGAAGAGGCGGTGGACGATAAAATTACTGACACAACCTGGGAAGGTGGCAAGCCGAGCAGTACAGAGGGGGAGGGATCTGCCGTACCGCAACAGGCTGGAAGAGGCAGTTGGGTGGCAAAAGGGAGAAGGCGGGCCACCCCAAACAGGCCCGCATCTGTTCCCCAGAGCACCCCCTTGCGGCAATCTCCCTTGCCAAGGGCTAGGTGTTCCGCAGTCTGGCACTTTTTTGAGGAAAGTGCGGACGATAAAAGAATTGTCATTTGCAACCTGTGCCGTACAAAAATGGACAGGGCCGTGAACACTAGTAACCTCACCATCACCAGCATGATCCGCCACATGGCATCAAAGCACCCTAATAGGTGGGCCAAATGCCTGGGTCCACAATCAGTGTCTGCGGGTCACACCACTGCCTCTTCTTCCACTGTGTTACATGCTGGCCAATCCCCTGTCCAAGAAGCAGGACCGAATGCCTCCCGCCCTGCACCGGGACCTTTGCAAGCACCATCAGCTAGCACATCCACTTCTGTGTCCCAGCGCAGCATGCAGATGTCCATACCCCAGGCCTTTGAACGAAAACGCAAATACCCACCCACCCACCCACCCACAGGCCATAGCACTAAATGCGCACCTTTCCAAATTGCTAGCCCTGGAAATGTTGCCATTTAGGCTTGTGGACACTGAGTCTTTTCCGTAACATCACCCGTGCCTTGACCAATGCAGTTATTGGGAAGGTCAACTTAATGACTGACACAAGGAAAAGTGCTTTTGGCCATAGACACTACGTACCCTGGGATGACACATGTGCTACCGATGCCAAGGATTGCAGGCCCTACTTTCATCAGGATCTCCGCCACCACCTACATTAGTGGCTGCAACCCCCCCCCCTTCTCCTCCTCCACCTTCTGCTCTACTTCCACCTCTGAATTCTCATCTTGCAGCACCAGTCAGCCACCAGTCAGTAGCTGGAAGCAGTGTAGCACTGCAGTGGGGAAGCGGCAACAGACCGTGCTGAAACTAATTTGCCTAGGTGACAAACAGCACACCACAGCAGAGCTGTGGCAGGGTATAAGCGACCAGACCGAGCTGTGGCTCTGGCCACTCAACCTACAAGAACGTAAAAAAGAAAAAAAGAGAAACGAGGTTATCCCAACTCTATCTAGGGATCAAATGAATGCACGTGAAGAGGAGGAGAGAAGGGCGCCAACAGGAATGTGATAATGTAAAGATAGAGATGAAAAATCACTAAAAAGAAGTAGGCTGCTCAAATCAGTGTGAACAAAGTTTTGACACTAAATCAATGAAAGTAGAACAGAGGAAAAATCCGTAACCCGTGAAGTGGTGGAAACGACACTGGGAAGGAGAGGACGAGCACCAAACTTCTAATCTGTGATGTATATGAAAGTGATGTAAATAGTAGATGGATTGATAAATACCTAGATAGGTAAACGCACAAGACAGATAGGTTTAGTATTATTAACATTGATTCTTAATAGTATTACAGGGAGTGCAGAATTATTAGGCAAGTTGTATTTTTGAGGATTAATTTTATTATTGAACAACAACCATGTTCTCAATGAACCCAAAAAACTCATTAATATCAAAGCTGAATATTTTTGGAAGTAGTTTTTAGTTTGTTTTTAGTTTTAGCTATTTTAGGGGGATATCTGTGTGTGCAGGTGACTATTACTGTGCATAATTATTAGGCAACTTAACAAAAAACAAATATATACCCATTTCAATTATTTATTTTTACCAGTGAAACCAATATAACATCTCAACATTCACAAATATACATTTCTGACATTCAAAAACAAAACAAAAACAAATCAGTGACCAATATAGCCACCTTTCTTTGCAAGGACACTCAAAAGCCTGCCATCCATGGATTCTGTCAGTGTTTTGATCTGTTCACCATCAACATTGCGTGCAGCAGCAACCACAGCCTCCCAGACACTGTTCAGAGAGGTGTACTGTTTTCCCTCCTTGTAAATCTCACATTTGATGATGGACCACAGGTTCTCAATGGGGTTCAGATCAGGTGAACAAGGAAGCCATGTCATTATATTTTCTTCTTTTATACCCTTTCTTGCCAGCCACGCTGTGGAGTACTTGGACGCGTGTGATGGAGCATTGTCCTGCATGAAAATCATGTTTTTCTTAAAGGATGCAGACTTCTTCCTGTACCACTGCTTGAAGAAGGTGTCTTCCAGAAACTGGCAGTAGGACTGGGAGTTGAGCTTGACTCCATCCTCAACCCGAAAAGGCCCCACAAGCTCATCTTTGATGATACCAGCCCAAACCAGTACTCCACCTCCACCTTGCTGGCGTCTGAGTCGGACTGGAGCTCTCTGCCCTTTACCAATCCAGCCACGGGCCCATCCATCTGGCCCATCAAGACTCACTCTCATTTCATCAGTCTATAAAACCTTAGAAAAATCAGTCTTGAGCTATTTCTTGGCCCAGTCTTGACGTTTCAGCTTGTGTGTCTTGTTCAGTGGTGGTCGTCTTTCAGCCTTTCTTACCTTGGCCATGTCTCTGAGTATTGCACACTTTGTGCTTTTGGGCACTCCAGTGATGTTGCAGCTCTGAAATATGGCCAAACTGGTGGCAAGTGGCATCTTGGCAGCTGCACGCTTGACTTTTCTCAGTTCATGGGCAGTTATTTTGCGCCTTGGTTTTTCCACACGCTTCTTGCGACCCTGTTGACTATTTTGAATAAAACGCTTGATTGTTCGATGATCACGCTTCAGAAGCTTTGCAATTTGAAGAGTGCTGCATCCCTCTGCAAGATATCTCACTATTTTTGACTTTTCTGAGCCTGTCAAGTCCTTCTTTTGACCCATTTTGCCAAAGGAAAGGAAGTTGCCTAATAATTATGCACACCTAATATAGGGTGTTGATGTCATTAGACCACACCCCTTCTCATTACAGAGATGCACATCACCTAATATGCTTAATTGGTAGTAGGCTTTCGAGCCTATACAGCTTGGAGTAAGACAACATGCATAAAGAGGATGATGTGGTCAAAATACTCATTTGCCTAATAATTCTGCACGCAGTGTAATGCCAAATTACCTTCACTGTAATAGAATTACAACTGAACTAGAAACATAACTTTGGACATTTCCCACCAAAGGAAGTATCTCAAATGGCGGTCAAAAAATAAATATATATATATATATATATATATATATATATAAAGGATAAATCCATAAAAACAGGTAATATGAGCCAAAGGCTTTTTTCACTCACTTCACAAGGGGGGTCATCTCCAGGATAAGCTCAAGACACCTGGGGTGATTTCCCCCTGATCCGAGGTCGTTCGTAGAATGGTATAGATCCAGGTAAGTGGAACAAATCTGCCGTGAAGATGGAAGCAGCAGCCAGATCCTTTACTTCATGAAATCTCTTTTTTATTGCAAATAAAACAAGCTCAACGCGTTTCGAGGGTTTGTTCACGGCAGATTTGTTCCACTTACCTGGATCTCTACCATTCTACGAACGACCTCGGATCAGGGGGAAATCACTCCAGGTGTCTTGAGCTTATCCTGGAGGTGACCCCCCTTGTGAAGTGAGTGAAAAAAGCCTTTGGTTCTTATTACCTGTTTTTATGGATTTATCCTTTTTATATATATATATATATATATATATATTTCTTTTTTGACCGCCATTTGAGATACTTCCTTTAAGAATCAATGTTAATAATACTATACCTATCTGTCTTGTGCGTTTACCTATCTAGGTATTTATCAATCCATCTACTATTTACATCACTTTCATATACATCACAGATTAGAAGTTTGGTGCTCGTCCTCTCCTTCCCGGTGTCGTTTCCACCACTTCACGGGTTACAGATTTTTCCTCTGTTCTACACTCAACCTACAACCAGGCATGGTTGTATCTGATAATGACTGTAACTTGGTGACGGCTTTGGAGCTCGGCAAGCTCACACACATGCCTATCCCACATATTCAACTTAATGGTTCAGTGGTTTGTCAAAATATACCCCAATTTGCCTGAGCTACTGCTGAAGGTGCGCAGTGTGTGTGCCCATTTCCGAAAGTCATCGGAAAAGGCCTCTCAATGCTGCAGCAGCGCTTGCAATTGCCAGCTCACCGACTGTTGTGCGACGTGAGCACGTGCTGGAACTCCACGTTACACATGTTGGCCAGGCTTTGTGAGAAGCAGAGGGCAGTAGTGGAATACCAGCTGTAACATGGTCGTCACCTTTCCAGTCAACTTCCGCTCTTCACAAGCGATGAGTAGGCATGGATGTCTGACCTTTGTGAGGTTTTACGCAACTTTGAGGAATCAACACAGATGGTGATATCATAAGGCCACTCTGTGGACTTCTCATGTTGTTACCTACTTCCCCACTCTATGACGGGGTCGCTATTGTCCTTGTTTGGACTTCTTGAAATCCGAATTTATTTGACCTTCTTCTGATCAGCCAGAAGATAGGAAAAATGAGACGCACAACGGATCCTGTCTGAGTTGCAGCTATAAGACCTGTATAGTCGCATCAGAATTAACTTACGATTTGGTAGCCAAAAGCAGGAGTGTGTACAAAACACAGAAGACATGCAAATATTACCTTCACGTGTCATCTCTGTTATGGATCCACTCCTGTTTTTTTTTGCCATTACCAATACTCATGGATTACTGAGCAAATACTGACTGAGTGAAGGCATATGCTTCCCAGACAGGATCCATTTTTTGTGGGTTTTTGTTTTGACGGATCAGTGGAAGGGCAAAATAATCAGTGATTTCAACACAAACTTACTGCTGACACCCTCTCCATTCTGTCGGGGG
Organism: Bufo bufo; assembly: GCF_905171765.1. Classification (NCBI taxonomy): domain Eukaryota; kingdom Metazoa; phylum Chordata; class Amphibia; order Anura; family Bufonidae; genus Bufo; species Bufo bufo. The sequence continues at coordinate 181,616,821 of NC_053393.1, read as the reverse complement.
CTTTACTTGTATAAGCGATTAATATAACAGGTTATGTAGACATCTATGTGGAATCAGCTGATTAGGATGTAAAAGGAGTGCGCTTCTTCTTGACGCTAACATGGACCTGTAAGGCTGAGTTAATACTTGAGTTATTTGGTCAGTTTTGGCCCTGTGACTTCCCAAATAAGGGAAGTGTGCAGTGATTCTAATAGCGACGCTTGTCATCTGCATGTCATACTGGCTAACAGTATTATTTCACTACCCCAGCACACTCCCTATGCGTGTTACTGCAAGGCACAGTGTTCTACACCCATAAAGGCTCTATGCAGCCCGGAAATAGCTGTTTTTTTATTGCGATTTGTCGCGAATATATTCGGATTGAGGCAAATTCAGTGGACCCCCGAATCCAATTTTTTAGAAATTCACTCATCTCTAATAGGGAGTAAAAAACAAAAAAATTGTTAAACCACGATTACCTGATATAAAAGCTATCTAGTAGTCCTTAAAAGGTAAACAATTGTAGGTTCATTAAATGTGTGCAAAACACTATATATATAATTTTTTTTTCAGTCCTACATATTTTCTCCTGGGATACCTATGCTATTGTTTTATTTATCAGATATGATTGCATAATTTGGTAGGTGATAGAAGTATACTACAGCAAAACACCATTAATCCCAAAGCATGAATACTTTTCTTTGATGTTGCCTGCGGTCAAAAATAAACTTTACATTCATTTCAATATCACAGAAATATGTGATACTTTTGGAAACATTTAAGGCTTATTTAAATAATTTCATAACAGGTATGATAATATTTTAATGAGCTCTAATCTCAGTTTACTGATCTTCATTCTTTGGAACAATCTTCAAGTCTTTTATTCTTACAGATCAAAGTCTGTATATTTGAAAGAAAGAAACAAATAAAATAATCAGCTTCTAAGTTAAAATACAAACTTATCTATTACTTTTGTAATAGCAGACTAGTGATAGGAAAAAAAAGTATTTTTTTTAATTTTTAAGAATAGAATTGTGCAGGGCAATTTCATTAATTCGGTTACATGTGGTTCACATAGAAATAGTTGAATTCATAGTACAGTATAACTGTACTTTTTTCCTGTGATCCTAAATTGCTGCACCGTAATTGAAAACCGTAATAGTAGTTTATGAAAAATGGACACAATGTCCAAGTCCTGTCAGAGGAACCATATCAAGCTTAAAAGGTAGTTCAAAGTTATTTACAGCAATTGTAAAGAAAATGTGGAGCTTTGGTACAAATATCATTTTGCTCAGGATCCTTATTATATTAATTGCAAATAATAGTTATCTTAGATATGGGATTGCTGATTCATTGCCATCATCTGATTCATTGCCATCATTTTTAGCTATTTTATAAAAAATAAAAAATGACACATCTTTTCTTTTTACAAAAGCATATGTTGGAATTAGTGATGAGCAAATCAAAGTCCACAAAGTGGACTTTGATCCAAATTTCAGGCTAAATTTGATTTGCCGCATTTCCTCATGCTTCGCGGTAGCGGATCAATGTAACCTGAAATAGTGTAAAAAAAAATTTTTAAAAATCATACTCACCTGATCCATCTGCTCATGATGGGCCAGCAGCCGCCATCTTGCTTGAAGATCTCGGCCAAAATCCAATGCATTGTGACGTATATGACGTCACCACGCCAGCCGGCATGATGACTTCATCTCGGGCCGTACAAGATTTTGCAGTAAGACCTTCAAGCAAGATGGCAGAGGCTGGCCCGTCACCAGCAAATGGATCATGTAAGTAATATTTAATTTTATTTTTTAATTGTACACTCTATTACTATCAGATGCCACTATCATGTATGAATGTGGCATCTGAGGGGTACAATATCATTGCACTCACTACTTACTGTCACGATGCGCTCTGTGCTTGGTTCCAGGAGGCGGGGACGGCCGAGGCGCTCCTGCGTCAACTGCGCACCCGGCATTGCCTGTTCCCATGGGAACCACACTGGGGCTGAGTGCCGAGCTGATCACTCGGTGCTCGGCTGTATGGGCTGTATTGGAACTCAGGAGTCATGTGACGCTGGCCATGTCACATGACTCCACTAGCACCCTATTTAAACAGGCAATCTGCTGGCTACAGATTGCCTGTTATTGAGGTCCTTCCTGCATGATACTCACCAAGTTTGTTTGTTCCTGCTTGGCTTCCGATTTCCCATCTGTCTCATTCTCTGGTCATGGCGTGCTCTCCTGGTTTAGACTTTGGCTTGACCTGACGATTTTCTGCTTGCTCCTCCGGTACCTTTTCTTCTCTCTTGGTTTTGACGCGGCTTGTTTGACCTATTTGTTTATGTGTCGTTTGTCTTCCCTGCACTATCCTAGCTAAGGGTTTGTCGACCAGTTGTCCCTTGTCGCTAGGACTTGCAAGGCAAGTTGGCAGGGACAGAGGTGAGGGTGGAGTTCAGAGGTCACTACCCAACCCCCTGTGTGTGACACAAATAATTAATTCATCACAAAGTGGATTTCTTTGTAAAATTCGATGAAGCAGCTGAATCGAACCTTTAAATATTTCGCTCATCACTAGTTGGAATACAGCAATGTGCCACTATCGTACAGAATATAGTACAGTATGTTTGCACTTTTTTCCTGTTATCCTAAATTGCTGCACTGTAATTGAAAACCGTAATAGTAGTTTATGAAAAATGGACACAATGTCCAACTCCTGTCAGAGGAACCATATCAATGCCTGTCTTAAATTTCAAGCTTAAAAGGTACATAGTACAAAGTTATTTACAGCAATTGTAAAGAAAATGTGGAGCTTTGGTACAAATAGTGAAACGTGGGAATCAGATTGTTTTTTACTTTCTTTATCTTTTTTAAATAATTTTTGCAGCATTAATGGAGTTTTCCAGGGGTTCAATATTGATGGCCTGTCCTTAGGATAGGTCATGAGTATCTCATGAGTGTGGGTCTGACTCCTGGCACCTCCCACTATTAGCTGTTTAAGAATGCCACAATTCTTTAGTGAGTGATGTGGCCTCCTCACAGCTTAAGATGAACAAGCAAGTGAATTGTTTCTTTTTAATTACCCACAAGTCACAAAAGATGCTGAAAATGGTCCTAGTTCACATCTATGCATCTTTGGGCACATCAGGTTATGTTGGCTGATATGGCTTGTGGTGCTGTGGATAGTATTTGTGATGTTTTCTTTGAGTTCAGTTAGGGAATGTGGATTGTTATGGTGCACTTTCTTTTTTGAATTTACCCATAATTAAAAATCACATGTGGACAAGTCTGGGGAACGTGGTGGCCATAACCCCTTGCTCACAGTTCGCTCTCCCGTAAACAGTTCATGAACCCATGCCAGTGATTCCGTGAGGTGTCGCATGTTGCCCCATCTTGTTGAAAAAAGCAGGACATTTTTTCTTCTGGTTTTAGTTGGTTGTAAAACTGTTAAAAGATGTCCAGGTATTGCGGTATTCACAGTTGATTTGAATAAAATTGGGCGCACTATTTGTGTTCCTGACACTGCTCACCAAACGCAAATTTTCTGGTCGTTAACTGGTGTTTTGTGAATTTTCAGCAGACCAGTACCTCTTGTTCTGTGAATTTACGTGACCTGATAAATGAAACCAAGCTTTGTCCGTCATAAAGTACAGCACTGAGTCCAAATGTCTGTCAGCAGTCATAGCAACCAAGTCCAGTAATTTTCGCGTTTAGCTTTATCAGACTCTTTCAGTTCCTGCACACTCGTTATTCGGTACGGGTTCAGAGATTTCAGCACTCACTGACAAGTCGGTCGTGATACAATAACTTGATGAGACTTTTGGAGGGGCTACTTGCAATCTGCTGCTGAATTTCATGCACAACTTCAGCCATCCTGTTTGATGGAGGCCTTAATTTCTTCATGTTTGTAACAGAGCCAATTTGATGACATTTCCGAACCAGATTCTGAATATAATGTCTAGCTGGTGGTTTTGTTCCTGGGTACTTGTCAGCAAATGACTCTTGTGTTTCCTTAATTGATCTGCTTCGCACATAGCCTTCCACAATAACTATTTGCTGTTCCAGGGAGAACACCATCTTTCTGACACAATAGGCCACTTTTATCAAACTGAATTATAAACCAAAATTAAGTAAGATGTCGCACTAAGAACACTCAAACGACACCAGGTGCTCCTGTAAATTGAGGCCACTCACTCAATCTAGAAAAGCATATACGTATATAGGTGAACAGGGCACTCAAGGATAGCTGCGACCGTGTATTTTAAGCAAAGATGAGCTTTATTGATAATATAAATATATTTGATGCATAAAACAATCAAGAATGCAGTAGAATAAAATAGGTTATTAACAAATAAATATAATGAATATTCGACAGAGCAAAGGCTATTATTCGATTAATCAACAAATATTCAATAGTCCAATATTGTAAATCTTGGATCCAATGATTGTGAACATCCAAAGACTTGTTTGCAATAAGTCTATTCGTTTTTTATTTTCATATTGAGACAACAGTCATATGCTTTGCAGTTATTCAAATAGTCGCGGCGGCGTCCCGCCAAAGCGACGTGAATGGCAGCAACTCACTGCTGAAAAGCTTGCAAGCGAATTAAGTCCATTACCTTTGTATCGACCAAGTGTTCGTCCGAAATAATCACAAGAGCCTTCAAGTGTACTTACTCCCAGGATCTGCCTTTAGATATTTGTAGCAGTATTCAATCAGGAGATTAAAGCCGGATCTCTGTTCGGTTATGGTCGATTTAATGGCAAGGTAGGCCTCTCAGTACAAAGATGGGGTGTAGCACCAGACGCGTACTGAGAGGCCTACCTTGCCATTAAATCGACCATAACTGAACAGAGAGCCGGCTTTAATCTCCTGATTGAATACTGCTACAAATATCTAAAGGCAGATCCTGGGAGTAAGTACACTTGAAGGCTCTTGTGATTATTTCGGACGAACACTTGGTCGATACAAAGGTAATGGACTTAATTCGCTTGCAAGCTTTTCAGCAGTGAGTTGCTGCCATTCACGTCGCTTTGGCGGGACGCCGCCGCGACTATTTGAATAACTGCAAAGCATATGACTGTTGTCTCAATATGAAAATAAAAAACGAATAGACTTATTGCAAACAAGTCTTTGGATGTTCACAATCATTGGATCCAAGATTTACAATATTGGACTATTGAATATTTGTTGATTAATCGAATAATAGCCTTTGCTCTGTCGAATATTCATTATATTTATTTGTTAATAACCTATTTTATTCTACTGCATTCTTGATTGTTTTATGCATCAAATATATTTATATTATCAATAAAGCTCATCTTTGCTTAAAATACACGGTCGCAGCTATCCTTGAGTGCCCCGTTCACCTATATATGAATTATAAACCAGTCTTAGTTGTCCATAGCAACCAATCAGAGCTCAGCTTTCAGTTTCTACAGGGTTTTGAAAATATGAAAGCTGAGCTCTAATTCATTGCTATGGACAACTAAGACAGATTTATAATTAGGCAGTTTGATTTAGAAATATCGGAGGTGTACTACTTTTTCAGAGGGGCAACCCTGTATTAATCCATTGTTTGATGTCAGCCAGGAACATGGTCACCATTTTTGAAGCCGCCATATTGGATCAAGGACAAATTTTTCCAATGGTCATGTAGCATATAAGACCATATTTTTCTCAGAAAACGATTGCCACAATTAGATTTGCAATATCTCTTGTGGTTCAAAAGTTACACAGCAAGTTCAAAACTTCAAAGTTCAAAGATGTATGTTAAGCACCAAGGACTAATATACATATATATACAATCCTGATCAAAAGTTTAAGACCACTTGAAAAATGGCAAAAAATCATATTTTACATTGTTGGATCTTAGCAAGGTTCCAAGTAGAGCTTCAACATGCAACAATAAGAAATGAGAGTGAGGCAAAACATTTTTTGAGCATTCAATTAATTAAAAATAACGATTAAACTGAAACAGGCTGTTTTACAGCTGATCCAAATTTTAGGACCACATGCCTTTAAATGGCCAAATCTGTGCAAAGATGTGGATTCATTGTCATTTTCTGTCAGGTAGTCACACGTTGTGATGGCAAAGGCAAAAAAACTCTCCCTTTTTGAACGTGGTCGGATTGCTGAACTGCATAAGCAGGGTCTCTCACAGCGCGCCATCGCTGCTGAGGTGGGACACAGTAAGACAGTCATTTGGAATTTCTTAAATGATCCTGAGGGTTATGGAACAAAAAAGTCAAGTGGGAGACCCAAAAAAATTTCATCAGCACTGAGCCGGAGGTTTCAATTGGCTGTCCGTCAAGACACTGGACGATCCTCAACCCAAATTAAGGCCCTTACTGGTGCTGAGTGCTGACTGCAGCCCCATAACCATCAGACGGCATCTGAGACTGAAGGGCTTCAAAAACAAAAAACGTCTTCAAAGACCTCATCTCCTTGAACGCCACAGAACTGCTCGTTTGGACTTTGCAAGAGAGCACTAAACATGGGACATTCAAAGGTGGAAGAAAGTTTTATTCTCTAATGAGAAAAAATGTAACCTTGATGGTCCTGATGGTTTCCAACGTTACTGGCATGACAAGCAGATCCCACCTGAGATGTTTTCTACGTGCCACAGTGGAGGGGGCGCTATAATGGTCTGGGGTGCTTTTTCCTTCAGTGGAACAATGGAGCTTCAGGAAGTGCAGGGGCGTCAAACAGCCTCTGGCTATGTCCAGATGTTGCAGAGAACATTCCTCATGACTGAGGGCCCTCGTCTGTGTGGTAACGACTGGGTTTTTCAACAGGACAATGCTACAGTACACAATGCCTGCAGGACAAGGGACTTCTTCCAGGAAAATAACATCACTCTTTTGGCCCATGCTGCGTGTTCCCCTGATCTAAATCCAATTGAGAACCTTTGGGGATGGATGGCAAGGGAAGTTTACAAAAATGGACAACAGTTCCAGACAGTAGATGGTCTTCGTGCGGCCGTCTTCACCACTTGGAGAAATGTTCCCATTAACCTCATGGAAACGCTTGCATCAAGCATGCTGAAACGAATTTTGGAAATGATAAACAATAACGGCGGAGCTACTCATTACTGAGTTCATGTTTGGAAGTTGGATTTCTGTTTTGGGGGGTTTAGTTTTTTTTTTGGGAGGTGTGCTCCTAGACTTTTGATCAGCTGAAAAACAGCCTGTTTCAGTTTATTCGTTGTTTTCATAAAATTGAATGCTCAAAAAATGTTTTGTCTCACTCTCATTTCTTCTTGTTGAATGTTGAAGCTCTACTTGGAACCTTGTTAAGATCTAGCCATGCTAAATATGATTTTTTGCAATTTTTCAAGTGGTCTTAAACTTTTGATCAGGACTGTATATATATCTATACAATCCCCTAACAAGAGTCCAAGGCATATTTGAAGTATTAAAGGGAACCTAGAAAATGCATATTAAACCACCAGCAGTACTGTAGCCTATAGCATGATTATAAAGGTGTCTGTGTCTTTTCTGTACAATGCGCCAAAAGTCTGAAAAAATACTTTTATTCAACTGGCCATGCTATGTAAACAATAGTCTTAAAGTCAAGGGGCAGCGGCTTTCTCACCTGAAGTCAAGCATGCCCCTACCCCTTTTCCTCCCCTTAGCGTTTGATTGATAGGATTTCCTTCACTACTGGATGCATGAATGTAGTCTTGCGCGTGCACCGTGTCCCTACAATACCGGTGCCTGCACTGTGCCTGTTCCACTCTGCTATGAGCTCAATGCTCAGGCACACGAGAGCCTGGGCATGCGCAAGTCTACATTAAAGCAACCGGCAGTGAAGGAATCGGGCATCCTATCAATCAAACGCTTTGGGGAGGTAAAGAGCGTGAGGCGCACTTGACTTCAGGCGAGAAATCCGCTGCCCCCTTGACTTCAAGACCGTTTACATAGCGTGGCCTGTTGAATAAAAGTATTTTTTCAGACCTTTGCCTCATTGCACAAAAAAGACACAGACACCTTTATAATCATGCTACAGGCTGCAATAAGGTACTGCTGGCGGTTTAATATGCATTTTCTAGGTGACAGGTTCCCTTTAATTTCACAAAGTTCAAAATGACAAAGAAAAATTCCTTTAGTGATCCTCTTGTATAGTGATTAAAACAACTTTTATTACAAACAATATTATAAAATACCAACAGTATCAATTAAGTGCTTCCCAAATACTTCATAATTGGAGGAAAAATTTGAAAACTATCAACTGACTTTTAGAGGCAAGAGATATATTGTTTGAGGCAGGATAATGGCATGATTGTAATCACAGATGGAATATCATAGGTAACATGCAGAGTGTTGTTGTTAAGGTGGTGTAATTAAAGGAAACAATGTTGCCAAATTAATCTCAGCTCTTTTAAGATATGTTGTAAACAGCATTACTGTTTATGTTCAAACAGCATTACTGTTATGTTCTTTTGGTGACCAGCAGGCTAATAAAGCCACTTTTTAACATCAGTCACATATCGCTAGGGATGAGCGGATGTACGGTTTCGCCGGGTTCAGCAGAATTTCAGGTAAAAATTCAGGTTCGGGATGCGAACTTGACCTGAACGCGAACCCGAACCCAAATCGAATTGAAGTCAATGGGGTCCCAAACTTTGGTGCACTAAAATGGTTGTAAAATAGTCATAGTAAAAGTTAGAGGGCTGCAAAATGAAGCAAAATGTGGGTAAGAGTAGGACAATTGCCCTGGAAATAAATGTAGATAGGGAAATAACTTAAAATAAAATAGAATAGAAAAGAAAAAAAAAATAACAATCTTTAACTAGGAGGCGGAGGTCAAAGTGAAGTAGGAGGTTGAGGAGGCGGTAGATGTGGCGGTGTAGGTGGAAGCAGCTGTGGAGGAGGAGAGGATAGCCAAGACTGTTTTGTTTTTCCTTTATTTATTTATTTATTTATTTATTTTATTTATTTATTTATTTTTTTATAAATTTGGGAAGGCCCCCAAAAGATTTGGAAATGGAATAGAGAATGCAAAGAGAACGTGGGCTGGAGTATAACAATGGCTGGGTGCGGCCGGTATACTTGTCTATTCAGCACAAGGTACGGAAAAGTCCTGTGGGATCCATGCCTGGTTCATTTTAATGAACGTGAGCTTGTCCACATTGGATGTGAACTGGCAGCTGCGCTTGTCTGTGATCAACTCCACTGCCATGTTAAACACACGTTCAGACAATATACTCGCCGCAGGGCAGGCCAGCACCTCCCAGACGTAAAGGGCAAACTCAGGACATGTGCCCAGATTGGAGACCCAGAAGTTGAATGGGGCAGACCCATCAGTCAGTATGTGTAAGCGTCTGCACACGTACTGTTCCACCATGTTACTGAGATGCTGCCTCCTGCTAAGACGTTCCGTATCAGCTGGTGGTGCTGGTTGTTTTGGCCTTCTGACAAAGCCTTTCCAAATTTTGGCCATGCTAACCCTCCCTTCTGAGGTGCTAGTGCTGCCCTAGCTGCATTTGCAACTTATTCCTCCTCCTTTGGCTTCGCCTTGTGCTTCCACTGAGCCCTCGCTGTCAGGTGGGAATGCCATCAGCAGCACGTCTACCAGCGTGTGCTTGTATTCGAGCATCCTCCTTTCACGCTCTAGTGATGGAATTAAGGACGGCACGTTGTCCTTGTAGCGGGGATCCAGCAGGGTGGCCACCCAGTAATCAGCACTGGTTAGAATGTGGGCAACTCGGCGGTTGTTGTGCAGGCACTGCAGCATGTAGTCGCTCATGTGTGCCAGGCTGCCCAGATGCATCGACAAGCTGTCCTCTGTGGGAGGTGTATCATCTGTGTCCTCTGTATCCCCCCAGCCATGCTCCAGTGATGCCCATGAGCTGCTTTGGGTGCCACCCTGCTGTGAACATGGTTTCTCCTCCTTATCATCCTCCTCCTCCAGAACTGTGTCCTGGCTGGAGAGTTGAGTACCTGGCCTCTGTTTGTGCAGGAACCCACCCTCAGAGCCACTTGTAAAATACTGGCCTGATAACCGTGGAAATTATCCCTCTTCCTCCTCCTCTTCCTCCTGTGCCACATCCTCTTCCATTATTTCCCCAAGAGTTTTTTCAAGGAGATATGGAAGTGGTATAGAAACGCTAAGGACAGCGTCATCGGCACTGGCTATGTTGGTGGAGTACTTGAAACAGCTCAACACGGCACACAGATCCCGCATGGAGGCCCACACGTTGGTGGTGAAGTGGTGCTGTTCCGCAGAGTGACTTACCCGTGCGTGCTGCAGCTGAAACTCCACTAATGCCTGCTGATGCTCGCACAGTCTCTGTAGCATGTGCAAGGTGGAGTTCCACCTTGTGGGCACGTCGCATATGAGGCGGTGAGCGGGAAGGCCGAAGTTACGCTGCAGCGCTGACAGACGAGCACAGACGGCCCACACTTTATGCAGCAGCTCTGACATGTCGGGGTAATTTTTAAGGAATCTCTGCACCACCAAATTCAGCACATGCGCCAGGCAAAGGATGTGCTTCATACCGGCTAGGCCCAGAGCTGCTACGACATTACGCCTGTTATCGCACACCAAAAGGCCGGGCTTGAGGTTCAGTGTTGTTCCATTCCCGTCCACAACTCCTGCACGATGTGGAGTTTTTCCCACAAACAGATGAGTTTGGTGGTGCAGGTTTGACGCTGACCGGACGAGGAGGCAGTAGAGGAGTAAGCGGAGAAGGAGGCAACAGGAGGCAACAAGAAACATCCTGCAATCCTCGGTGGTGGAAGCACATGCACCAAACTGCTATCCGCCTCAGGCTGAGCAATAATACAAGATTTACGTTATTCAACTGGATTAATGAATTCACAACACTGAATTGCATCTGTGGAGTACTGTCTTATATTGAACTATACTAACATTCTGGAGACGGTGGGCTAGAGTAACAAAACTGTGCCAAGTGCCTACTTACCATGTTCAAAGGTTCCAGCACCTAGGCAGCATCTTGTCTCCTGTCAGATATGGCAGGTGTATTATACTATGCACTGGAGCTCTATCTAGTAGCTGATAAATGACACTGTATTTGTAGTAAAAGACTGAGTTGTAGGATATGAAATGGTCACCATCCAAATACACAATGATAGACATTTATCAAGACTGGCATACCCATACGCCAGTCTTGATCTCCCTGCCCTGGCTTGAGATGCACCTCATTTATTAAAAGGCACATCTCTACCCTGCTGTGCTCTAGAAACTGAAGTCTTTGCCAGCTTGGTGCTAGTGTAGACTTCAGTTATAACTTACGTAAATTTCTGTTGAAAGTTATAGTAAATCCAGTGTGCTGCACAAAGCTTCGCCATGCCCACTAATCACTGCTTATTTCTCACTACTTTAGAAAAGTCACAAATTATTGTGCAAATATGGTGTGAGCCATAATTTGCAACTTTTTTATGCCACAATAGTAGCCTAAACTCTTTATTAAATGTCCCCCAGTATGCCCAAAGGACATTGCAAAATAGTACCAGTGCACATTCTTAGGGCTCGTGCACACATTTTCTTTTGGTCCACAGATGTGGCTCGGATGCGGACCCAATTACTTTAATGGGGCCGTAAAAGCTGTCTTACTTTTAGTACCAGCGGACGATCTGCCAAAGTTATGAGGAGGCCTGCGCCTCTTCATAACTTTAGTGGATCCTCCTCCAGTTTAGGGGTTTATTAAGACTAATGTCTAAAACGCCGGTCTTAACAAATGTGCTCCTGTGTTGCTAAAAGCTTTTAATTGTAGAATATTGGTAAGGGAGAAAGCAGGCACAGTGCAGGAACAGTGTAGGGAAATCGTAGGGAGAGTTTTTATATACTGTAGGATGAGCATAGGGAGACTGCAGAAACAGTGCAAGGACTGTAATCTGAAGCTGAAGGGATCCATAGGAGACAGTGCAGTTTGCATCACTCCCTGTATAGGACACAGAGCTAATTAATTCAACAGTGCCCTCCTTGTAGATAAGCAATTCTATTAAGCCTTGATTCTCAAATTGGGATGAATAAGCTGTCTAATTTTACTGTTATTTAAAAAGTGTCCACCTTGTTTAATAGATAAGCAATTCTATTAGGCTTTGAGTCTCAAATTGGGGTGAATACGCTGTCTACTTCTACTGTTATTGGGGTTGCCACATTCTTTAATAGATGTGACAGCTGTTGCGGATTGCTGGTATTGGTCTACTCACCACCGCAGTCCCAAGCTTTTTGCTCCCTTGCCACCTCCATCATTGCCCGTTTCCAGCTGCATTTTTGGGCAGGTAGCACCGGTGATCTGCTGCAGGTGTCTCTCCATTCACTGCTTTGGTCCATATACCCATTTTTTGTGTGAGGTACACCTGCACTGCATTCGCGACAGGGAAATTAATATAGTTGATCCGTTGTTAGTTTGGTGGGTGACATATATCCATTTTTGGTGTGCGGTACACCTACACTGCATACGTGGCAGGGAAATTAATATAGTTAATCTGTCTGTTAGTTTGGTGGGTGACATGTACCCATTTTTGGTGTGCGGTACACCTACACTGCATCCGTGGCAGGGAAATTAATATAGTTAATCTGTCTGTTAGTTTGGTGGGTGACATATACCCATTTTTTGTGTGAGGTACACCTGCACTGCATCCGTGACAGGGAAATTAATATACTTAATCCGTTTGTTAATCGGTGGGTGACATATACCCATTTATGGTGTGAAATACACCTACACTGCATACGTGACAGGCAAATTAATATAGTTTATCCATCTGTTAATTCGGTGGGTGACATATACAAATTTTTTTGTGTGATGTACACCTACACTGCATCCGTAACAGGAAAATTCATATAGTTAATTTGTGAGTTCAGTGGGTAACCACCTGCATGACCGGGCATCTAAAGGCAAAGCACAAGCTGCAGTGGAGTACACACCTCAAAAACCACGAAAGATATCAGGCTCCACCTGCTAACTCTTCTGCTGCAGTTTCGGCCTCTTCCTCATCCTCTGGAGTGACAGTGGCACCTGCCACCCTGCAAACAGAGGATGTTGCAGATACACCACCATCATCGCCGTCACCAAGCATCTCCACACTGTCCCATGGAAGCGTTCAGCTGTCCACCCCCCAAACACTGGAGAGAAAGAGGAGGACCCCCCTACCCACCAGTGATCCTTGGCCCTGAATGCCAGAATTAAAAAATTCCTGGCCTTTGAAATGCTGGCATTCCGTCTAGTGCAGATGGAGACTTTTAAAAACCTTATGGCGGTGGCTGTTTCACGGCAGCCACTACTTTTCCATGTGAGCTATCCCTGCCCTGCACAACCAAGTGGTGGACAAAATCAGGTGTGCACTGTGCAACGCCATCTGTTGCAAGGTCCACATGACCACCGATACGTGGCAGGGACATTATATCTACCTAACTGCATACTGGGTAAATGTAGTAAGGGCTGGGCCCCAGGCGGAGAGCTGTTTGGTGCACGTCCTTCCACCGCCATGGATCACAGGGCAACATTCTTTGCCTCCTGTAGCCTCCTCCTCTTACTCGGCTTCCTCCTCCTCTTCTTCAACCTGCTCATCCAGTCAGCCACACACCTTCACCACCAACTTCAGCACAGCCCGGGGTAAACGTCAGCAGGCCATTCTGAAACTCATATGTTTGGGGAACAGGCCCCACACCGCGCAGGAGTTGTGGCGGGGTATTGAACAACAGACCGACGAGTGGTTGCTGCTGGTGAGCCTCAAGCCCGGCCTGGTGGTGTGCGATAATGGGCGAAATCTCGTCGCAGCTCTGGGACTAGCCGATTTGACGCACATCCCTTGCCTGGCGCATGTGCTGAATTTGGTGGTGCAGAAGTTCATTCACAACTATCCCGACATGTCAGAGCTGCTGCATAAAGTGTGGGCCGTCTGTGCGCGCTTCCGGCGTACACATCCGGCCGCTGCTCGCCTGTCTGCGCTACAGCGTAACTTCGGCCTTCCCGCTCACCGCCTCATATGCGAAGTGCCCACCAGGTGGTACTCCACCTTGCACATGCTGGACAGACTGTGCGAGCAGCAGCAGGCCATAGTGGAGTTTCAGCTGCAGCACACACGGGTCAGTCGCACTGCGGAACAGCACCACTTCACCACCAATGACTGGGCCTCCATGCGAGACCTGTGTGCCCTGTTGCGCTGTTTCGAGTACTCCACCAACATGGCCAGTGGCGATGACGCCGTTATCAGCGCTACAATACCACTTCTATGTCTCCTTGAGAAAACACTTAGGGCGATGATGGAAGAGGAGGTGGCCCAGGAGGAGGAGGAGGAGGAGGAGGAAGAGGGGTCATTTTTAGCACTTTCAGGCCAGTCTCTTAGAAGTGACTCAGAGGTTTTTTGCAACAGCAGAGGCCAGGTACAAATGTGGCCAGACAGGGCCCACTACTGGAGGACGAGGATGAGGAGGAGGTGGAGGAGGATGAGGATGAAGCATGTTCACAGCGGGGTGGCACCCAACGCAGCTCGGGCCCATCACTGGTGCGTGGCTGGGGGGAAACGCAGGACGATGACGATACGCCTCCCACAGAGTACAACTTGTCCTTACCTCTGGGCAGCCTGGTACACATGAGCGACTACATGCTGCAGTGCCTGCGCAACGACAGCAGAGTTGCCCACATTTTAACGTGTGCGGACTACTGGGTTGCCACCCTGCTGGATCCCCGGTACAAAGACAATGTGCCCACCTTACTTCCTGCACTGGAGCATGATAGGAAGATGCGCGAGTACAAGCGCACGTTGGTAGACACACTACTGAGAGCATTCCCAAATGTCACAGGGGAGCAAGTGGAAGCCCAAGGCGAAGGCAGAGGAGGAGCAAGAGGTCGCCAACGCAGCTGTGTCACGGCCAGCTCCTCTGAGGGCAGGGTTAGAATGGCAGAGATGTGGAATAGTTTTGTCACCACGCCACAGCTAACTGCACCACCACCTGATACGGAACGTGTTAGCAGGAGGCAACATTTCACTAACATGGTGGAACAGAATGTGTGCACACCCCTCCACGTACTGACTGATGGTTCGGCCCCATTCAACTTCTGGGTCTCCAAATTGTCCACGTGGCCAGAGCTAGCCTTTTATGCCTTGGAGGTGCTGGCCTGCCCGGCGGCCAGCGTTTTGTCTGAACGTGTATTCAGCACAGCAGGGGGCGTCATTACAGACAAACGCAGCCGCCTATCCACAGCCAATGTGGACAAGCTGACGTTCATAAAAATGAACCAGGCATGGATCCCACAGGACCTGTCCATCCCTTGTGCAGATTAGACATTTATAACTACCTCCCCTTAACAATATATTCTTGTACTCCAGGGCACTTCATTCAATCCTCTTTTTTTAATTTTACCATTATATTGCGGGGCAACCCAAAGTTGAATGAACCTCTCCTCTGTCTGGGTGCCGGGGCCTAAGTATCTGACAGTGGCCTGTTCCAGTGGTGGGTGACATGAAGCCTGATTCTCTGCAATGGGACCTCTCTCCTCTGTCTGCGTGCCGGGGCCTAAATATCTGACAGTGGCCTGTTCCAGTGGTGGGTGACATGAAGCCTGATTCTCTGCAATGGGACCTCTCTCCTCTGTCTGGGTGCCGGGGCCTAAATATCTGACAGTGGCCTGTTCCAGTGGTGGGTGACATGAAGCCTGATTCTCTGCAATGGGACCTCTCTCCTCTGTCTGGGTGCCGGGGCCTAAATATCTGACAATGGCCTGTTCCAGTGGTGGGTGACGTGAAGCCTGATTCTCTGCTATGACATGAAGCCTGATTCTCTGCTATGACATGAAGCCTGATTCTCTGCTATGACATAAAGCCTGATTCTCTGCTATGGGACCTCTCTCCTCTGTCTGGGTGCCGGGGCCTAAATATCTGACAATGGCCTGTTCCAGTGGTGGGTGACATGAAGCCTGATTCTTTGCTATGACATGAAGCCTGATTCTCTGCTATGGGACCTCTCTGCTCTGTCTGCGTGCCGGGGCCTAAATATCTGACAATGGCCTGTTCCAGTGGTGGGTGACATGAAGCCTGATTCTCTGCAATGGGACCTCTCTCCTCTGTCTTGGTTCCGGGGCCTAAATATCTGACAATGGCCTGTTCCAGTGGTGGGTGACATGAAGCCTGATTCTCTGCAATGGGACCTCTCTCCTCTGTCTGGGTTCCGGGGCCTAAATATCTGACAATGGCCTGTTCCAGTGGTGGGTGACATGAAGCCTGATTCTCTGCAATGGGACCTCTCTCCTCTGTCTGGGTGCCGGGGCCTAAATATCTGCCAGTGGCCTGTTCCAGTGGTGGGTGACATGAAGCCTGATTCTCTGCTATGGGACCTCTCTCCTCTGTCTGGGTGCCGGGGCCTAAATATCTGACAGTAGCCTGTTCCAGTGGTGGGTGACATGAAGCCTGATTCTCTGCTCTCTCTCTCTTTAATTGATATTGGTTAATTATTTTTTTATTTTTATTTTCATTTCCCTATCCACATTTGTTTGCAGTGGATTTACCTACATTTTGCTGCCTTTTGCAGCCCTCTAGCCCTTTTTCTGGGCTGTTTTACAGCCTTTTTAGTGCCGAAATGTTCGGGTCCCCATTGACTTCAATAGGGTTCAGGTTCAGGGCGAAGTTCGGGTCGAGATCGGATCCCGAACCCGAACATTTCCGGGAAGTTCGGCCGAACTTCTCGAACCCGAACTACCAGGTGTTCGCTCAACTCTACTTACTATCAATCCTCACCTTCTCCTTTTTGCCTTTGGCTGCAGTCTTGCATACTTTAGGCATGGGAGATGATTGTTTCTCACCCACTGTGCTTGAGCCATCCTCCATGTTGCTCTTGCACTCTGTAAGTGCTGCAAATGAATTATAGAGAGCCACAGACTGTGGGACATGTCTTCTATCCACAACTCTCAGTCTACCAGGACCTATAGTAACCCATCTTCCATTTCTAGGGGGCCTCTGTGGCAGTGGCATTGCAATGTTCTCAGCCTGAGTTTGTTTAATGGTTAATTTACAAATCTCATATTTCAAAAAGGTGATTTCCTGCTGCATTTATGGAGAGCTGTCTACAGATCAGACAGTATCCAAACCTTTGAAGAGTGTAACCTGAAATAAAAGCACAACAATTCCTGCACAGAACCAGGTCTGCCATTGTAAAGAGGGGAAAGATTTTAAACAAACAAATCTTACTTGTTTAGATTGTATCCACCTCCAGATTACCTCATGAGTATCTCCTGAATATCTCCAATGCACTTATAAACCAGCACTTGGAATAGCAGCCTTGGAAAAGCAGCAAGCTATAATTAGCAAGCTAATACTATGTTCCTATATACAGTCAGGTCCATAAATATTAGGACATTGACACAATTCTAACATTTTTGGCTCTATACACCTCCACTATGGATTTGAAATGAAACGAACAAGATGTGCTTTAACTGCAGACTGTCAGCTTTAATTTGAGGGTATTTACATCCAAATCAGGAGAACGGTGTAGGAATTACAACAGTTTTCATATGTGCCTCCCACTTGTTAAGGAACCAAAAGTAATGGGACAGAATAATAATCATAAATCAAACTTTCACTTTTTAATACTTGGTTGCAAATCCTTTGCAGTCAATTACAGCCTGAAGTCTGGAATGCATAGACATCACCAGATGCTGGGTTTCATCCCTGGTGATGCATTGCCAGGCCTCTACTGCAACCTTCTTCAGTTCCTGCTTGTTCTTGGGACATTTTCCCTTCAGTTTTGTCTTCAGCAAGTGAAATGCATGCTCAATCGGATTCAGGTCAGGTGATTGACTTGGCCATTGCATAACATTCCACTTCTTTCCCTTAAAAAACTCTTTGGTTGCTTTTGCAATATGCTTTGGGTCATTGTCCATCTGCACTGGGAAGCGCCATCCAATGAGTTCTGAAGCATTTGGCTGAATATGAGCAAATAATATTGCCCGAAAAACACTTCAGAATTCATCCTGCTGCTTTTGTCAGCAGTCACATCATCAATAAATACAAGAGAACCAGTTCCATTTATAGCCATACATGCCCACGCCATGACACTACTATGCTTCACTGATGAGGTGGTATACTTAGGATCATGAGCAGTTCCTTTCCTTCTCCATATTCTTCTCTTACCATCACTCTAGTACAAGTTGATCTTGGTCTTATCTGTCCATAGGATGTTGTTCCAGAACTGTGAAGGCTTTTTTAGATGTCATTTGGCAAACTCTAATCTGGCCTTCCTGTTTTTGAGGCTCACCAATGGTTTACATCTTGTGGTGAACCCTCTGTATTCACTCTGGTGAAGTCTTCTCTTGATTGTTGACTTTGACACACATACACCTACCTCCTGGAGAGTGCTCATGATCTGGCCAACTGTTGTGAAGGGTGTTTTCTTCACCAGGGAAATAATTCTTCGGTCATCCACCACAGTTGTTTTTCGTGGTCTTCCGGGTCTTTTGGTGTTGCTGAGCTCACCGATGCGTTCCTTCTTTTTAAAAATGTTCCAAACAGTTGTTTTGGCCACGCCTAATGTTTTTTCTATCTCTATGATGGGTTTGTTTTGTTTTTTCAGCCTAATGATGGCTTGCTTCACTGATAGTGACAGCTCTTTGGATCTCATCTTGAGAGTTGACAGCAACAGATTCCAAATGCAAATAGCACACTTGAAATGAACTCTGGACCTTTTATCTGCTCATTGTAATTGGGATAATAAGGGAATAACACACACCTGGCCATGGAACAGCTGAGAAGCCAATTGTCCCAATACTTTTGGTCCCTTAACAAGTGGGAGGCACATATGTTAACTGTTGTAATTCCTACACCGTTCACCTGATTTGTATGTAAATACCCTTAAATTAAAGCTGACAGTCTGCAGTTAAAGCACATCTTGTTCGTTTTATTTCAAATCCATTGTGGTGGTGTATAGAGCCAAAAATGTTAGAATTGTGTCGATGTCCCAATATTTATGGACCTGACTGTATACACACACTCCCACAAAGTCTCCTCCCCCAACAGCAAATGGACGGGCCTTGAACAACAGACCGATGAGTGGTTTGTGCCAGTCAGCCTCAAGCCCGGCCTGGTGTTGTGCAATAATGGGCAAAATCTCGTAGCATCTCTGGGACTAGCTGGTTTGACGCACATCCCTTGCCTGGCGCATGTACTGAATTTGGTGGTGCAGGGATTCCTTATAAATTTCCCCGACATGTCAAAGCTGCTGCATAAAGTGCGGGCCGTCTGTGCGCGCTTTCGGCGTTCTCACCCTGCTGCTGCTCGCCTGTCAGCGCTGCAGCGTAACTTCGGCCTTCCCACTCACCGCCTCATATGCGACGTGCCCACAAGGTGGAACTTCACCACTAATGACTGGGCCTCCATGCGAGACCTTTGTTTTTTGTTGCGCTGTGTCGAGTACTCCACCAACATGGCTAGTGCCGATAACGCCGTTCTCAGCGTTACTATCCCACTTCTATGCCTCCTTGAAAAAACGCAAGGCACAGGAGGAGGAGGAAGAGGGACAATTTCATAGGGTTTCCGGGCAGTCATTCTCAAGTGGCTCCGAGGGTGAGTTCCTGCACCCACAAACCCAAGGTACACAATTGTCCAGCCAGGACACAGTTCTGGAGGATGAGGAGGTGGAGTATGAGGAGGAGGAGATGGAGGAGGAGTAACCATGTTCACAGCAGGGTGGCACCCGTACCAGCTCATGGCCATCACTGGTGCGTGGATGGGGGGGATACAGAGGACACAGACGATACCCCTCCCACAAAGGACAGCTTTTCGTTGACTCTGGGCAGCCTGGCACACATGAGCGATTACATGCTGCAGTGTCTCCACAACAACCGCCGAGTTGCCCACATTCTAACTTGTTCTGATTACTGGGTGGGCACGCTGCTGGATCCCCGTTATAAGGACAACGTACCATCCTAAATTCCGTCACTGGAGCGTGATCGTGAGATGCGGGAGTACAAGCGCATGCTGGTAGACGCGCTGCTGGTGGCATTCCCACCTGACAGCGGGGGCACAGTGGAAGCACAAGGCGAAGGCAGAGGATGAGGAAGAGTCGCCAACGCAGCTCGGGCCCCGCCAGCACCTCAGAAGGCAGGGTTAGCATGGCCGAAATGTGGAAAAGCTTTGACTGCACGCCACAACAACCAGCACCACCAACATGGCCTGAGCTTGCCCTTTACCCCTTGGAGGTGCTAGCCTGCCCTGCAGCCAGTGTATTGTTTGAACGTGTGTTTAGCATGACTGGAGGGGGTTATCACAGGTTATATTTCCCAATGTTTTGGGGTGTACCCTAATTTTAAAAATAAAATTTAAAACAAAAAAACAGTGTAGGCTACCTCCTCCTCTACCGCCACTTCCACCTACACCGCCACGTTCACCGCCTCCTCAACCTCCTACTCCATATGGACCTGGTCCTCCTAGATCAAGATTATTATTTTTTATTTTTACGTATTTAATGTTATTTAAAGTCATTTCCCTATCCACATTTGTTTGCAGAGCACTTGCCATGCTCTTAACCACATTTTGACGCCATTTGCAGCCCTCTAGCCCTTTCCATGACATTTTTAGAGCCATTTTAGTGCTCAAAAGTTTGGGTCCCCATTGACTTCAATGGGGTTCTGGTTCGTGGTCAATTTCGGGTCCCGAACTCGAACTTTTTTCCGAAGTTCGGCCGAACCCGTCGAACCCGAACATCCAGGTGTCCGCTCAACTCTAGTCACAATTTAACTCTGACACATCTTCTACAGTAAAGTCTAAATTTTATTGTCTTCAATCCATCTGCATCTTACAGTTTTAAATCCAGCAGGGAAATAGGAACTACAAACTACAGGAAAGAGGAACATGTACATTTTACATATACCGTACAGTGAGGAACTGAAGTATTTGAACACCCTGTGATTTTGCAAGTTCTCCCACTTAGAAATCATGGAGGGGTCTGAAATTGTAGGTGCATTCCCACTCCGAGAGACAGAATAATTTTTTTTTTTTTCAGGAAATCACATTGTATGATTTTTAAAGAATTTATTTGTCTTGCACTGCTGAACATAAGTATTTGAACACCTGAGAAACAGCAAGAATTCTGGCTCTCATAGACCTGTTACTGTGCCTTTAAAAAGTCCACCTCTACTCCACTCATTAATCTAACTTAGTAGCACCTGTCTGAGCTCTTTAAAGACACCTGTCCACCCCACAGTCAGTCAGACGCCAACTACTACCTTGGGCAAGAACAAAGAGCTGTCAAAAGACACCAGAGAAAAAATGGTGGACCTCCTCAAGGCTGGAAAGGGCTACAGGGTATCTGCCAAGCAGCTTGGTGAAAATAGATCAACTGTTGGAGCAATTGTTAGAAATTGTAAGAGGCTAAAGACGACTTGGGAGAAAGTCATGTAGTCAGATGGGAGTAAAGTAGAACTTTTTGGTCTAAACTTCACTCATCGTATTTGGAGGAAAAAAAAGAATGAGTTGCATCCCAAGAACGCCATCCCTACTGTGAAGCATGGGGGTGGTAATATCATGCTTTTGGGGTGGTTTTCTGTGAAGGTGACAGGATGACCGCACTGTATTAGGGAAAGGATGAATGGGGCCATTTATTGTGAGATTTTGAGCAACAACCTCCTTCCCTCAGTCAGAACATTGAAGATGGGTCGTGGCTGGGTCTTCCAACACGACAACGACCCGAAGCACACAGCCAGGATTACCAAGGAGTGGCTCCGTAAGAAACATATCAAGGCTCTGGAGTGGCCTAGCCAGTCTCCAGATCTAAATCCAATAGAACATGTTTGGAGGGAGCTGAAACTCTGTGTTGGTCAGCGACAGCCCCGAAACCTGACAAATCTAGAGGAGATCTGTGTGGTGGAGTGGGCCAAAGTCCCTGTTGCAGTGTGTAAACCTGGTCAAGAACTACAGGAAATGTTTTATCTCTGTAATTGCAAACAAAGGCTTCTGTACCAAATATTAACACTGATTTTCTTAGGTGTTCAAATACTTATGTTCAGCAAAGACATGTTGCAAGACAAATTAATTCTTTAAAAATCATACAATGTGATTTCCTGATTTTTTTTTATTCTGTCTCTCAGAGTGGGAATGCACTTGCAATGCGAATTTCAGACCCCTCCATGATTTCTAAGTGGATGAACTTGCAAAAGTTTGGTAGTACAGGGTGTTTAAATACTTTTGTTCCTCACTGTACTACCAAAAGATGCAATAAATTTAGAACCTATTTGTTATGCTAAGTCTCTTTTGCAATTTTTACCTAGGCAATTTTTTCTTTCAAGGGAAAATCTGTCATAGCGTCCTCTACAGTACAGAAAGAGTCAGTTCCAGCTCAACTGAGTCTACCCCTCTGCACATTACAGGGGGACCTATGGATAACATTTGCCACTGTTTGATAGATAGCAGCATAGACTGATGAAGATGTGTTTAGAGTAGTGATGAGCTAAGTATTAAAAGATTTGATTCAGCTACTTTGCTGAATTTTACAAAAAAATCTGTTTTGTTACAAATTACGTTGTCACAAAGCCCATTTCTTTGTATGTAGTGGGTGCAATGACAGGGAACAGCGATTGCGCAAGCCCCCCGTCATTGTACCCCTCAGATGCCATGTTCATATACAGTCCTGATCAAAAGTTTAAGACCACTTGAAAAATGGCAAAAAATCATATTTAGCATGGCTGGATCTTAACAAGGTTCCAAGTAGAGCTTCAACATGCAACAAGAAGAAATGGGAGGGAGACAAAACATTTTTTGAGCATTCAATTTAATGAAAACAACAAATAAACTGAAACAGGCTGTTTTTCAGCTGATCAAAAGTTTAGGACCACACCTCCAAAAAAAACGAAAACCCCCCAAAACAGAAATCCAACTTCCAAACAGGAACTCAGTAATGGGTAGCTCCGCCGTTATTGTTTATAACTTCAAAAATTTGTTTCGGCATGCTTGATGCAAGCGTTTCCATGAGGTGAGTGGGAACATTTTATCCAAGTGGTGAAGACGGCCGCACGAAGGCCATCTACTGTCTGGAACTGTTGTCTATTTTTGTAAACTTCCCTTTCCATCCATCCCAAAGGTTCTCAATTGGATTTAGATCAGGGGAACACGCAGGATGGTCCAAAAGAGTGATGTTATTCTCCTGGAAGAAGTCCCTTGTCCTGCGGGCATTGTGTACTGTAGCCTTGTCCTGTTGAAAAACCCAGTCGTTACCACACAGACGAGGGCC
This sequence comes from Bufo bufo, assembly GCF_905171765.1. Taxonomy (NCBI): domain Eukaryota; kingdom Metazoa; phylum Chordata; class Amphibia; order Anura; family Bufonidae; genus Bufo; species Bufo bufo. The sequence goes on along the minus strand of NC_053393.1, from coordinate 181,593,652 downwards.
CTCAGTCATGAGGAATGTTCTCTGCAACATCTGGACATAGCCAGCGGCCGTTTGACGCCCCTGCACTTCCTGAAGCTCCATTGTTCCACTGAAGGAAAAAGCACCCCTGACCATTATGGCGCCCCCTCCACTGTGGCGCGTAGAAAACATCTCAGGTGGGATCTGCTTATCATGCCAGTAATGTTGGAAACCATCAAGGTTAAATTTTTTCTCATCAGAGAATAAAACTTTCTTCCACCTTTGAATGTCCCATGTTTAGTGCTCTCTTGCAAAGTCCAAATGAGCAGTTCTGTGGCGTTCAAGGAGATGAGGTCTTTGAAGACGTTTTTTGTTTTTGAAGCCCTTCAGTCTCAGATGCCGTCTGATGGTTATGGGGCTGCAGTCAGCACCAATAAGGGCCTTAATTTGGGTTGAGGATCGTCCAGTGTCTTGACGGACAGCCAATTGGATCCTCCGGCTCAGTGCTGATGAAATTTTTTTGGGTCTTCCACTTGACTTTTTTGTTCCATAACACCCAGGATCATTTAAGAATTTAAGAAATTCCAAATGACTGTCTTACTGCTTCCCACCTCAGCAGCGATGGCACGCTGTGAGAGACCCTGCTTATGCAGTTCAACAACCCAACCACATTCAAAAAGGGAGAGTTTTTTGCCTTTTCCATCACAATGTGTGACTACCTGACAGAAAATGACAATGAATCCACATCTTTGCACAGATTTGGCCTTTTAAAGGCATGTGGTCCTAAACTTTTGATCAGCTGAAAAACAGCCTGTTTCAGTTTATTTGTTGTTTTCATTAAATTGAATGCTCAAAAAATGTTTTGGCTCACTCCCATTTCTTCTTGTTGCATGTTGAAGCTCTACTTGGAACCTTGTTAAGATCCAGCCATGCTAAATATGATTTTTTGCATTTTTCAAGTGGTCTTAAACTTTTGATCAGGACTGTATGATTGTGGCATCTGATAGAAATAACAGAGTGGAAAATTTTATAAATAAATAAATAATACTTACCTGATCCATTTGCTCACGATGGGTTGCCTACCGCTATCATGCATGGAGTTAAATCTAGCGTGGCCCAAGATGAAGTCAACACGCCGGCCACCGTGGTGACTTCATACGTCACCGCGCACAGGATTTTGCCCGAGATCTTCAAGCAAGATGGCAGCAGACAGCCCGTTGCGAGCAAATGAATCGTGGACTTTGATTCGCTCATCACTAGTTTAGAGCATGCACTGAAAGCTTGATTGTTGTTGGTTGTCTGCAAGCTGATTTGATTCTTTTCTCTTCACTTTTGGTGATATTTGTAAAGATTTGTGTTTCTGATGCCAGTCTTGATCTCCTGCATGTCAGAGTGAGATGTGCCTAATTTGCCATTTAAAGAGGATTTGTGACCTCTTCTGTAATCTCCTGTAATCTCTTAGAAACTCCTTTTATTCTCCACATAAAAATAGATGCTCCAGTGATGTTATCACTCTTTTGTGTGCCATTTCTTTATTATTCCCACTAGACGTTATTAATAGTGTTGAGTGGTACCAGCCGGTACCAAACCCTACTTCGGATTGCTATTTTAAAATGTTTACTGAATTAATTCACCGAAGTCTCATATGACATATAGTGAAACGAATTTCACCTACACGGAGGCAATACATTTTAATGCTGTACAGCATTAAAACCAACCTATTTGAATGAATCGACTTTGGATCCATGATCCGAAGCTCGATTTGCTCAACACTATCTATTAATTAATGGCCACCAGTCTACAATACAGGTCCACATAGGTGTTACCAGTTCAATCTTCATTTCAAACTGCAGGCAATTCATTCACAACATCATGAATAATAAAAGACTAGCACATCTTACTTAAACAGACTTGTCAGAAGAATTTACAGGTCTTTTTTAATAAATTATGTAGGTGCATTTCTTGCCCTCCATGCACCAGAAACTCAAATGTACATCAACTAGGGACTGGCATAGACTTCAGCTATAGTTTATGCCAGTTTCTGACTTACTGTAAATTATTGTACATCATACCCCATGAAAGTGGCATTAAAGGGAACCTGTCACCTGGATTTTGCCTATAGAGCTGCGGACATGCGCTGCTAGATCGCCGCTAGCACGTCCGCAATATACATTTCCCATAGCTCTCAGTGCTTTTATTGTGTCAAAAAAAAACATTTTTTTATATGTAAATGAAGCAAGTAAGGTGCCCAAGGGGCTATTACTAACATTTCTTGTGCCCAGTCACGGCCACTGTGAAGGAGCCCAGCACCGCCCGCATCCTCCAAATTTCATCCTTGCTCCCCGACGTCACAAAGTTAGAGTGCCGTAATCTCGTGCATGCGTGAGTACTCTGCATGTCAGTGTCGGCATAGTGTTCCTTCCCTGTGCTGGCATCAGCCTCAGGGAACGAACTGCGCATGCGCTAGCTGCAAGATTATGGTGCTCTAACTTTGTGCCGTCGGGGAGCAAGGAGAAGATTCTAAGGATGCAGGCGGTGCTGGGCTCCTTCACAGTGGGTGTGGCTGGGCACCAGAAATGTTAGTAACAGCCCCTTGGGCACCTTACTTTCCTCATTTACATATATATAAATCATTTTTTTGACTCAATAAAAACACTGAGAGCTATGGGGAATGTATATTGCGGACGTGCTAGAGGCGATCTAGCAGCGCATGTCTGCAGCTCTATAGGCAAAATCCAGGTGACAGAATCCCTTTAAAGAGTTTATAAATCTTCCCCCTTTTTGCCTGTAGAGAAAGTCTGAATTGCATTTTTTTTTTATATATTGCCCAGGTAAACTTTAAATCAATAAGTTTTTATTAGTTTTCAGACCTCAAGCAGTGTACAGACATACAGTAGATGTCATAAAATAGTATAGATAATGGCATATAATAAAAGTGAAGCAAGAGAAACAATAACATACATAGGCCTCATGCATACGGCCATTGTTTTGGCCCGCAAATCCGAGCCGCAGTTTTGGCGGCTTGGATGCGGACCCATTCACTTCAATGGGGCCGCAAAAGATGCGGACAGCACTCCGTGTGCTGTCCACATCCGTTGCATTGTTCCGGGGTCCGCAAAAAATATATAACCTGTCCTATTCTTGTCCGCATTTTGCGTACAAGAATAGACAGTTATTTTAATGGCTGTCCGTGCCGTTCCGCAAATTGCGGAATGCACATGGACGCCATCCATGTTTTGAGGATCGGAAATTTGCAGACCGCAAAACACACAACGTCGTGTGCATGAGGCCATAAGGAGACAACAACATAACTGTTCCTCATAAGTGCAGAAAGTATACGTAGAGCCAAGGATCAGGCCGAAGAAGCCAGGTATTTAGAGGTCTTCCATGTGTGCCACATCCTCTCAAATTTGGGGTAGGAGTGTTTAGCTAGGGTCATTGTTTGTTCGTAGAGGAACATTAAATTCACTCTGGCTATAACATCAGCAAGTGAGGGAAGTGATAGCCATTTTGGTGGAAAGGAAAACATGAGCGATAACCAACCGACCTCTGAGGTCTATTGTCTATTCCAATAAACAGGAGGGCTAATGCAGGATAGGGTGGCAGGGTACTACCTAATAATTCTGAGGCTAGATAGAAGATCTCCGACCACAGTGATCTGAGAAGTGGGCAATCCCACAGAATGTGGAAGAGCATTCCACTTTGGCCACAAGCTCTCCAACATAAAAGTGTGACACCAGGAAACATGAAACTTAGCCTCTCTGGGGTAAAATACCATCTCAATGTTGTTTTCACAAAAGATTCATAGAGGGTCACACATGTTATATTCTTTGACATAAATCGTAGAGCACTTTGCCACAGAGTTGTTGAGAATGTGGTGCTTAGTTCTCTTTCCCATTAGAGGAAGGGAGTAGATTTGACACATTTGTTTTTGTTGTTTAGCATGATGTACACAGGGCAGATGGGAGTTGGAGAGATGGTAGGTTTGGACCACAGTTCCAATATCTGTTTATTAGCTTTGATCTGTAGGGGGAAGGTGGAATGAAGATGCCTGACCCTCAGATATTTATGAAAGTCTGAGTTTTGGATGTGGAAGGCATCATGGAGGTATTTAAAGGAGTTTGCCCAGGTAAACTTAATATATTATAGGTCAATGGGGTGTTTTAACTTGTTTGACAAACAGAATAAAACTGAATATAAAGAAAATTAAAGGGGTTGATCTGTTGTACGGATCAAAACATCACGCGACAGGAGAGGCAGCCAATAGCAGGCTGCGATAGAGACAAGCCTCCCTAGTGTCACCCGAGGCTCGTCCACGTCACAGCCTGTTATTGGCTGCTTCCCCGGATGCCGGACGTTTTGATCCGAGAGACTGGCAGATGCAGCGGTGGCTGTGTGAGGATCAGAAGCGATAAGGGTGTGGGGTAGCACGGTAAGTATAACTTATACGAGGGGCCTGGGCATTTGGGGGGTCATTATAGGGGTTGGATAACCCCTTTAACTTTTAATTGTCCCTAACACCATAGTGTTCTTTCAACTATTTTCAGATTTCCTGGACTTAACTAAAATTGACCTGTGTACAATATATATGCACACTAGTGGTAGAAAGCCAGGGAAGTGAGAGAAATGGTGAGCTATTCATCAATCAGTTGAAGCTGCTTTAATAACTGATGTTAGCCGAAAATAGCTATGTTTTAAAGCACGTAGACTGAAACACACACCTGTGCTTTCCATAAATAAAGACATCAGGTCCTTGGGCATCTTGTGTGCACCTCATCTATGATATATGTGTGGCATCATTTGAGTCCCACAACACTGCTATTATTGCGGTAAGACTATTTGTCAGAAGTCGTATTAGCTAAAGAGGTCTTGGCTTGTTTTCCTCAACCAGAATTCTTAATATTTATATGCCTCCTATTGTATATACAAAATATTCTGGTGAAAAGCCTTTAAAAAGTTTTAAATAATGCTGAATAACCAGAAAATAATATTAGCTGTACTTACTGTAGCAATATCAGATTTGTGCTCCAATAATATAAAATTTTCAGTAGCAAATTATGAAAAACTCCCACAGTTTTTGTATTAAAGAGGTCGTTTCTGAAGAGTTATTGATGGCATGTCTCTGAAGAGATATTGATGGGCTCTGAAGTGATATTGGTGGTAGGTCACATATCTCAGTCCAGTCAGCAGAGATTTTACAAATATCCGGACCAGTTGCTACAAGGACATATGGGAGACTCCTGAAGTGATAGTGCCTAATGTTGACTTTTTTCGACCTTTCCCACTGGAGAATTATATTCAGCAACCTACCATGTGGTCTCCTTAAAAGGAACCTGTCACCAGTTTTATGGTGTCCTAACTACGGGCAACATAAATAAGTGACTGATTCTCTTAGCAAAATGCTGGCTCACTTTCTTTAATTGACCCAGTCAATCTGCCAACATCTTGTATTGAAAAGCTCCAGCTGATAATGATGAGTCATGAATATTTATGAGCTCCTGACTCTCCCTGCCTACCTGCTGCTGATTGACAGTTTTTTTCCCATATGAACCAGCAGCAGGTGGGCAGGGGAGTGGCTATATCTCTGAATTAAATATACGCTGGACTTACTGACATCACGTTGGACTCAAATCAGCTCATTAGCATGCGGCATGTGGCATCTTTGTGTGTATATTATGAGATAACCATCTGTCACGCCAGTAAGTGAATACATCTAAGGTACTTTTTAGTAGTTAATGATTGTATATAATTAGTTAGATTTATAATCAAATATCCACATGACAGGTTCCTTTTAAGGTACCTTAACATGGAATGACAAAGCAGCAGATTATTAGGAAGGAAGCGTTCTTTCTTGACAATCTGCTGCTCGACATGCGGTGATCTCCTCCAGAGTATGGGGAGGAGCGATCGCTAAGTCAATCGCTCTTTTTCATACTAGTAACACAGTTTATAAGGCTAAAAAAAGACATCTGTCCATCCAGTTCAGCTTGTTATCCTGCAAGTTGATCCAAAGGAAGGCAAAAATAACCTGTGAGGTAGAAGCTAATTTTCCTCACTTTAGGGGAAAAAATTCCTTCCCGACTTCAATCAGGCAATCAGAATAACTCCATGAATCAAAAACCCATCTCTAGTAGCTATAACCTGTAATATTATTACACTCCAGAAATACATCCAGGCCCCTCTTGAATTCCTTTATTGTAATCACCATCACCTCCTCAGGCAGAGAGTTCCATAGTCTTACTGCTCTTACCATAAAGAATCATCTCCTATGTTTGTGTACAAACCTTCTTTCCTCGAGGCGCAGAGGATGTCCCCACATCACAGTCCTGGGGGTAAATAAATGATGGGATAGATCTCTGTACTGTCCCCTGATATATTTATACATAGTTATTAGATCTCCCCTGAGTCGTCTTTTTGATAATCTTTCTAGGTACTTTAGTCTAGAGATGGCCTTGCAGTTCGCTTGGTGGTCGTTTCGCAGCGAACTTTGCTCGTTCGCGATTCCCCGAACATGTGAACATATGGCGATATTCGCACATGCCATATTTTTTTTCATAGCGCCGAAATTTGACCTATGACACATCCATCAGGTGGGACAAGACAGCCAATTGAGACCTTTCAGCACATGGACACACACCCTACCCTATAAATAAATAGGATCTGGCAGCCATTTTACTTTCTGTTTTTTGCCAGTGTAGGGAGAGGTTGCTGTGTGAAGCATGGACAGACTGTTAGGGACACCAAACGCTACCTAATAGGGCCACAAAAGGACTGGTATAGGTGTGCTATTGATAGATGTGACATACTTATACTTTCTAACATAGAAAGTATATTATAGTGCATTTGTATTGCGCAGCAGTTGTGTGCGGTTCTGCTGCGATACTAGATACTACAATAGTTTATCTATTTATAGATTTATTTATACATGTATACAGGATATAACCATATATAGATATTGTACACACTGTGGTGGATGCTGGACCGGCGGTCATGCGATAGTCAATGATGTGATCGCATCACATGACGCATAAGGGGAGTGAGTGCTCAGGGGCACGGCTTTCACATCAGAATATCGCAGGTGATACAGGTAACAGGAGGCATCATGGGTATGTTCCCACATAATGAGTAGGAGGGGATTACAACAGCAAGTGAGGCTGATAGGCAGTTTGAATTGTCAATCATGGTTTATGACCTATTAAGGGTACTTTAATAAGAGTAGGTGGTAGATCTTGAGACATGCCCCCAAGAGAAAGCTATGGCAAAACATACGTCGGGGTGGTGTGTCTCCTGATCGCTGGTTGGTATCCCCACAGGTCTGTCCATGTATGTGTATGCTATTAGGCTGCTCAAGAGTAATAGTGTGTTGGGGACTTGTTGTTAGCATTCCTGGCTGGGGGTGCAGGCACTTGTCTCTATTACACAGTTAGGCACTGTGCTGGGTGGGTGTAGGATTCGGGCAGTGTCTGTTACTTAACCATGAGGGTTATAATTTGATGTTATTGCCTTTGTGTCCTTACCAGTTCAGTGTAATCGGGACACACAGATTGTGTCCATATTCTCTCCTGCATAATCTGTCCATTATGGGGTTTTATTGTTTCTATAATGTAATTATGGTATATAATAAAATATGATATTTTGAATATGTGTGCTCTGAAATTGGTGTTTGTTTCTGCTGCAATACTGTAGGCTAGCTAGAGGGACAAATGCTATTGGAATAACTAATTGCAACTGGTGTGTTTCCCCCCCCAAAAAAAAAAAAAACTGACTGAGGGGTGTGACATACCTATAATATACTTTCTAACATAGAAAGAATATTATAGTGCATTTGTATTGTGCAGCAGTTGTGTGCGGTTCTGCTGAGATACCGCAGCTAGATAGAGGGACAAACGCTATTGGAATAGCCAATTGCAATTGGTATGATATACCTGTTGCCCCAAAAAAAACTTATTAGGGGGTGCGATATGCCTGCTTCCACAAAAAACTGATTGAGGGGTGTGATACATCAGCTTTCACAAAATATTGATTGAGGGGTGTGATACACCAGCTTACACAAAATATTGATTGAGGCCTACAATATACCAGCTTCCACTAAATATTGATTAAGGGGTTTGATATACCAGCTTCCAGCAAATACTCATTAAGGGGTTCTACATGGCTGTTTCTACAAAATACTGGTAGAGGGGATAAATATACCGGCTTCCACCAAATATTGATTGAGGTCTGTGATACACCAGCTTCCAACAAATATTGATTAAGGGGTTTGATATACCCACTTGCAGCAAATACTCATTATGGGGTTCTATATACCTGTTTCCACAAAATGCTGATAGAGGGGATTGATATACCGGCTTCCACCAAATATTGATTGAGGTCTGCGATATACCAGCTTCCACCAAATACTGATTAAGGGGTTTGATTTATCGGCTTCCAGCAAATATTTATTTATGGGTTCTATATACCTGTTTCCAAAAAATACTGATAGAGGGGATTGTTATACCGGCTTCCACCAAATATTGATTGAGGCCTGTGATACACCAGATTTCACCAAATATTGATTAAGGGTTTTGATTTCCCAGCTTCCAGCAAATACTCATTGAGGGGTTCTATATAACTGTTTCCACAAAATACTGATAGAAGGGATTGATATACAGGCTTCCACCAAATATTGATTGAGGCCTGCGATACAGCGGGTTCCACCAAATATTGATTAAGGGGTTTGATTTACAGGCTTCCAGCAAATACTCATTAATGGGTTCTATATACCCTGAGGAAGAAATTTGTTAATTTCGAAACGCGTTGGAGGTTTTTTGGTCTGAGAAGCATCCATCCCTAGTGTGACATCACACGGAAGTAACGTCCTCATGGATTACCAGCCAGGGTTTCCCCCGCGCGCACGAGTCACCGGCCGGGACCAGGCACGCTTGTAGAGGAAACCTGAAGTCATAGACATCACAGTTATTCTCCAGTACGAGTACCAGGAAGATTAGTAAGGACTTCGCAAGTCAGCCCGCTACAGGAAAGTTACCCTCTCTTGCAAATTATCTATGTAAGTTGATCACCCATCAGGTTGATCAATTTGGACTGACACCGAACATTATTTTAATCAATAGCGGAGGACATATAGTAGGGGACATCATTTAATGTGCAACATATTATGACATCTACCATTTGACACTGTATAGTCAGCGCGGTCTATCTATTACGTTGGTTTCTTTGAATCATTGTGTTTAGGGTTTAGGCAATTTATTCCCTATTATAGACCAGCAGCGACACACTCCTCTGAGTGTTATTCAGTGCATTCAACACTACACCCTGTTCTATTCAATAAGGCAGCGCGGGGTTCCTTTGACTGTTTGTTGGTTCTATATACCTGTTTCCACAAAATACTGATAGAGGGGATTGATATACTGGCTTCCACCAAATATTGATTGAGGCCTACGATACACCGGCTTCCACCAAATATTGATTAAGAGTTTGATTTACCAGCTTCCAGCAAATACTCATTAAGGGGTTTTATATATCTGTTTTCACAAAATACTGATAGAGGGGTTCTTTATTCCAAACTTCCACCAAATATTGATTGAGGCCTGCGATACATTGGCTTCCACCAAATAATGATTAAGGGGTTTGATTTACCAACTTCCAGCAAATACTCATTAAGGAGTTCTATATACCTGTTTCCATAAAATAATGATAGAGGGGATAGATATACCGGCTTCAACCAAATATTGATTGAGGCCTGCAATACACCAGCTTCCACCAAATATTGATTAAGGGGTTTGATATACCTGCTTTCAGCAAATATGTATTAAGGGGTTCTATATACCTGTTTCCACCAAATTTTGATTGAGGCCTGCGATACACCAGCTTCCACCAAACATTGATTAAGGGGTTTGATATACCAGCTTCCAGAAAATACTCATTAAGGGGTTCTAAATAGCTGTTTCCAAAAAATACTGATAGAGGGAATTGATGTACCAGCTTCCACCAAATATTGATTGAGTCCTGTGATACATCGGGTTCCACCAAATATTGATTAAGGGGTTTGATATACCAGCTTTCAGCAAATAATCATTAAGGGGTTCTATATACCTGTATCCACAAAATACTGTTAGAAGGGATTGATATACCAGCTTCTATCAAATATTGTTTGAGGCCTGCGATACACCAGCTTCCACCAAATATTGATTAAGAGGTTTGATTTACAGGCTACCAGCAAATACTCATTAAGGGGTTCTATATACCTGTTTCCACAAAATACTGATAGAGGGATTGATATACCAGCTTCCACCAAATACTGATTGAGGCCTGCGATACACCGGGTTCCACCAAATATTAATTAAGGGGTTTGATATACCAGCTTTCAGCAAATTCTCATTAAGGGGTTCTATATAACTGTTTCCACAAAATACTGATAGAAGGGATTGATATACAGGCTTCCACCAAATATTGATTGAGGCCTGCGATACACCGGGTTCCACCAAATATTGATTAAGGGGTTTGAATTACAGGCTTCCAGCAAATACTCATTAAGGGGTTCTATATACCTGTTTCCACAAAATACTGATAGAGGGGATTGATATACCAGCTTCCAGCAAATATTGATTGAGGCCTGCGACACGCCGGCTTCCACCAAATATTGATTAAGGGGTTTGATATAACTGCTTCTAGCAAATACTCATTAAGGGGTTTTATATATCTGTTTCCACAAAATACTAATAGAGGGGATTGATATACCGGCTTCCACCAAATATTGATTGAGGCCTGAATATACCTGCTTCCAAAAATACTGCTCTTCTATAGGGACTTTATCACAGTGTCATTTTGAAAATGAAAGGCAGAGGAAGAGGCAGGTCATTCCGCAGGGGTGGTAGGGTCAGGCAGGTACACCAGGCCGGAGCCTAAGGGACGACCGCCTTAAGAAGGCACCTGGCCTCCCATCACCGAGCCCAGTGGGTGCAACACTGTCAGAACCCACAAAGCCACACTCCCGGCGCTCCACGTCCTGCCTTTTCTCCTCTATCCTCCCATTTGTCCTCCAGTCCAAATTCCACTGTGCCGTCGTCGAGTTCATCTGGCAGAAGGCAGGCTTCTGTGGCCCAAATGTTCGAGCGTAAAAATTTTATGACGCCGAATAATCCTCTTGATCTTATAGCTCGCCTTGCTGACATTCAGTGGTGACACCACTTGCATGTCAGACATCTGATTTGTGACTGCCCGATGCGCTGGAACTCCACCTTGTATATGCTTGATAGGCTGCTCCAGCAGCAATTTGCTGTTAATGACTACCTGTATGAACTCTGCAGCAGGACAGGTTCTGGGGGGCTTGGTTTCTTTTCACCGTGCCAGTGGTTGCTCATGCGCGACACATGCAGACTTCTGCGGCCATTTTTAGGAGATCACCAAACTGGTCAGTCGCAGCTAGGGGTCTATCAGTGATATCGTGCCTTACGCCTTCTTTCTGGGGCGTGCATTGCGTTGTGTCATTGATCAAGCCATTGAGAAGCAGGAGCTGGAAGATGAGGAAGTCACAATGCTGAATGAATTCCCAGGGGGGGCTACTCAATCTGAGACAAGTCAGCAGGAGTCTGAAGTGGACTCAGAGGAGGATGGTGCCTGGTGGGAGGAGGAGGACCAAGAAGAGCAGGCTTTAAACTTTTCAGGGATCTCTGGTGTTGTCCGTGGATGGGGGGAGGAGACCGAGGACAATATTATCCTGGTAGATGAGCAGGAGCCAGGGCGCTCCACCGCTTACAATTTAGTGCAAATGGGGGCCTTCAAGCTCCAGAGTTTGAAGAGGGACCCCCGTATAAAAAGGGCAAGAACCAGTACTGGGTGGCAACGTACTTAGACCCCCGGTACAAACACAAAATGGTGGACATGTTACCAGCATCACAGAGGGCTGTCAGAACGTAGCGTTTCCAGGTCTTGCTCCGAGAGATGCTGCATTCTGCTGTTGCTGGCGCTGGCAGAGGAATTTCCACCCACATAGAAACAGTTGAGGGTACCAATCCTACCGTGCATGCAAGTAGATACTGGTTTGAAGATGTGTTGGTCACTTTGGATATTAGATCATTTTTGCAGCCAACCCATCGACAGCCGCCCTCCAGATCCATCTTCACGGAACGCATAGACCGACATGCTTTGCACTTGCCACATTTAAAGATTCCCAGGGGTTTACGATCCAGCCATGACCCCTCTCTTTTTGGGCCAGAAAAATGGCTATGCACCAAACGGTCACGTATACTCCTCCCCTTTCTAAATGTAATGCTCGGACTTAGAGGGATCACGTCGGAGAGATCCGGGTCCATCCTTAGTATTGGCCAAAATTCATTCAAGATATTTCTCATTTCTTTACTCGCTGTATCAAAGGTGAATATGATACGAATAGTAGGAAGAAAAAGAGGATGGTACTATTCGTATGGTTTGGTGCATAGCCATTTTTCTGCCCCAAAAAGAGAGTCATGGCTGTATCGTAAACCCCTGGGAATCTTTAAATGTGGCAAGTGCAAAGCGTGTAGATACATTAATAACACTAAGAGCAATATTTGTTCTGCCACTGGTAAGAAGTATTACATCAGAGATTCCGTGAACTGTAGAACAAAAGGGGTAGTCTATCTATGTCAATGCACATGTCCGCTTGATTATGTAGGCAAGACTTATAGAGAACTACGTCGCCGAATTTGTGAACATATTAACGATATAGAAAAAGGAAAGGACACTCCAATTGCTAATCATATAATGGAAGCACACGATTGCCGCCCCGGTGCCCTCAGGTTCTCGGCATTGGAAGTTATTTATGAGTCTGAGAGACGGGGAGACTGAGACCGAAGGATTCTCCAAAAGGAGTCAGAATGGATCTACCGGCTTCGATCCCAGTCCCCAAATGGTCTCAATGAGAGATTGACATTCTCTTGTTTTTTTATGAGGTCCAGGTGTCCCTGGTGTCTAGTCCATTATTATATGGTCTTTCTTTTGTTTCCCTTTTTGGGGTTCCGTGGCTTCTTATATTCGATAGTTTCAGTATAAGGATTCAATCTGGTCATATATATATATATATATATACACTCACCTAAAGAATTATTAGGAACACCATACTAATACGGTGTTGGACCCCCTTTTGCCTTCAGAACTGCCTTAATTCTACGTGGCATTGATTCAACAAGGTGCTGATAGCATTCTTTAGAAATGTTGGCCCATATTGATAGGATAGCATCTTGCAGTTGATGGAGATTTGAGGGATGCACATCCAGGGCACGAAGCTCCCGTTCCACCACATCCCAAAGATGCTCTATTGGGTTGAGATCTGGTGACTGTGGGAGCCATTTTAGTACAGTGAACTCATTGTCATGTTCAAGAAACCAATTTGAAATGATTCGAGCTTTGTGACATGGTGCATTATCCTGCTGGAAGTAGCCATCAGAGGATGGATACATGTTCTCATTCTGTTTACGCCAAATTCGGACTCTACCATTTGAATGTCTCAACAGAAATCGAGACTCATCAGACCAGGCAACATTTTTCCAGTCTTCAACAGTCCAATTTTGGTGAGCTCGTGCAAATTGTAGCCTCTTTTTCCTATTTGTAGTGGAGATGAGTGGTACCCGGTGGGGTCTTCTGCTGTTGTAGCCCATTCGCCTCAAGGTTGTGCATGTTGTGGCTTCACAAATGCTTTGCTGCATAACTCGGTTGTAACGAGTTGTTATTTCAGTCAACGTTGCTCTTCTATTGCCTGACCAGGACCACACACCTAAATGCATTGAAGCAACTGCCATGTGATTGGTTGACTAGATAATTGCATTAATGAGAAATTGAACAGGTGTTCCTAATAATTCTTTAGGTGAGTGTATATATACATACAGATGATAGTAATATCGGTACCAAGAGGCTACCAAGTATAGGTTAATATATTGTCCGTCCACTTCTAGTGGTTTTGGTTAAGTCTTGTATGAGATTAGTACATTTATGCATAAGGATGTGTTAAGGGTCTTTGAATTATAATTGGCCCCTCCTCTAGTGCATAATTAGTATAGCGATCTCTGTATCATCATTGCATTAAGTATGTCATGTGCAATCTTCTTCTTGCCTTGTTCGATCGACGTTGTGGACAGGAAGTTAGTGGGTGTGAGCAGGAGCTGGAACACATATATCCATTAACAGGAAGTTAGGTTTAGCGTTCCACAGAGAGGAAATACTAGGGGTAAGTGGACGCACATGGAACCAGCGTACATTCCACTCACCGGAAGTGGCAAGAAATAGGTAATTGTACCTTAGCCCTATAAAAAGCAGACTATTGGGCACATACAAAGATGCTGCTCTCTGGATGCTCACCTTTATTCTAGCTCCCCCACCGCTGATACAGCCAGCCACCGCTGATACAGCCATGCAGTTCTTGTCACCTGAAGACACGTGAGAGGTCTAATGACCGCAATCCGGTTTATTCATTTTTCTATGTGAAGCTATATTTGGAGACTGTTATCTATTCTATAGTGTATTGAGGGTAATGACATTCACTCATTGTATATTATATGAGTTGGAATTAGTGAGATCAGCGGTATGTGACATCGATAATTTCATATACACGACTCTGATGGGTGAATGATTGGTGTAGTATCAGCACTTTACCTATGTAACAAACAGGATTGTATAATGGTGACTATGAAGTATCTTCTCAGATGAATGTGACCGCTGGATGTATTATAATATTGATATTTTATCCAATATAAGAGAGAGTCACATTCTAATTAACTGATGGTATTATCATATTATCAGCATTGGACATGGCTGCTTTGATTCTTGTATTTTTCTAATTTATTATACCCATCTGTGGGTTGACGTATCAGATTCTCATCTAAGACTTATATGTTATTTCTTGTTGTGGTGTATTGTATACCCATTATCTCTCCCCTGATGAACCTTTACTAGGGAAAACGCGTTGGGAGGTTTTAGGGATTTTTTGAGGGTGAGTTAGGGCAGGCACGGGACCACAGGCCACCCACCATCAGGGTATTCCTGTGGGTTTAGGCTTTAGAGAGGGTTCCTGTAGGGACAGAGTGGTTCCCTTGCGTATCCTCTCAAATTTCATCTAGCCCCTCCTCTCAGATATTGTCTGATATATTTGTTTGTCTATATCTTTTTGTTGTGTTTGCAAAAGTGGGTGGATTATTTAAATATTGAATAATAAAAGTTATGTTTTATTCATGCTCACTGTGATTCGAACATGGATAAATGTAGAATCTGTGGGCAGAAGGTGAAGCGTGGCCAGGGTGTCAATGTTGGTACCACGGCCCTGTATCAACATATGCAGAGTCACCATAAAGTGGCCTGGGAGAACCGTGGCTCCGTTTTGGTTGTCCAGTCTACCTCAGCAACTGCTGCATCACCCAGTGGCATGCAGCCGATTTCAGGAAGTCAAGGCTCTACCACCTCAGCCGAAGGGAGCTGTCTGCCCTTCCCATCATCTGCTGGTCCTGATGCTCCTGCTCCTCGTCCTGCTTCTCCATGTCAGTCATTCTGTCAGCAATCGATCACCAAAGTGATTGCCAAGACACAACAGTATGCGTGCACTCATCCAACAGCGCAGAAGCTGAATGTGCTCCTGTCCAAGTTGCTGGTGCTGCAGTCCCTCCCTTTCCAACTGGTGGACTCTTTCAGAGAACTGATGGCTTGTACCGAGCCGAGGTGGGGAGTACCACTGCCAAAAAGGCAGTATTAGCGCTGCACACACATGTAGAACAGAAGGTGTTCCAGTCCTTCAGCCTGTTGGTGTCTGCCAAAGTGGTGTCTGCGATGTGTGGAGCTGTAACTATGGACAGGGACAACAATACATGTCCTTTATGGCCCACTGGGTGAATGTGGTTCCTGCACAGCCACACCAGCAACTTGGCCAGGTGACGACGCTTCCGCCTCCACGTTCTCATGCCATTGGTCCTGTGACAATGTCCACCTCTGCCTCCTCATCCTCCACCGTGTCCTCAGTCTCCACTGCAGGGACAATTCACAGTGCCCCTCCAGCATACCACATGGTGTCACGCTGTTCTGCACCTCGTTTGCCTGGGCGAACGAAGTCACACAGGGGAGGAACTTCTTCATGTCCTTCATGAAGAAATCGAATCCTGGCTTTCTTCGTGACAACTGAAAATCGGAACTATGGTGACCGTCAACGGGAAGAACATGGTTTCGGCGCTGCGTCAAGGAGGGCTGAGTCATGTGTCCTGCATGGCACACGTGTTTAATCTGGTTGTCAAGCTGTTCCTGAAGTCTTCTACCCATCTACAAGACATCCTAAAAATGGCCAGGAAACTTTGCATGCACTTCAGCCACTCGTACACGGCAAAGCACACCTTCCTTGAGCTGCAGCGGCAGAACGGCATCCCCCAACATAGGCTGATATGCGACATTTCCACCTGTTAGAATTACACCCTCCATATGTTGGACCGACTATACGAACAGAGAAAGCCCAGAAACGATTTCTTCATGATCCAAGCAGAAAGGAGTACTCCTCTGTGTAACTTCGATGTCAGCCAGTGGCAGCTCATGTGTGACACCTGCCGTTTTCTCAGGCCCTTTGAGGAGACCATGTTATTTTTCAGTCGCCAGGACTACGGGATGAACAATGTCATTCCACTTCTTCATGTCCTTGAACAGATGCTGGTAAATCTGGCTGGTCAGGGGACTGGAGACGTGGCGCCTAGATCTCATGGCCACATGAGCCCTGTGGGGGCTGAACTGAAGGAGGAGGAGGAGGACATTGGAGCACAAGCAATGTGTAGCGAAATGGGTGGTTTTTATACATAAGTGACAGGAGAGGAGGAGCAGCCAGAGGAGCTACAGGGCGATGAGGAAGAGGAAGCAAAGGACCCAGACACACCATGGCAGTATGCAGTGGAGATGGAGGCAGGGAGTCCCTCCAAGTCACTTGCAAAATAGCCTGATGCATGCTCACTTGCTTGCGTAGTGACAGCCGAATTGTCACCATTCCGCAGAGGGATGACTTCTGGCTCTCCACCTTGTTGGACCCTCGCTACCGGACCAAAATCGGGGCCTTTTTTACACCCGCTGAGATTGAGGACAAACTGAACTACTATAGAGGCATCCTATGTAGTCCGTTGGTGCTGCCTATCTGCGAGATTGTCCATCCTCTTGCAGGTCTTACCCAAGAAGATCTCGCCTGTCCACTCAAAATGTGGAGAGACTGACTTTTGTCAAGATGAATCAGGCGTGGATCAGCCTGGATTTCCACCCACCAACTGCCTGATGTATCAGACTAGATCATCCAAGGAGCCACACCAACACTTTAACAAAAGAGCCTGGTTCCTTCTGGCTACCTGCCTCAGCAAGTATTCTGGTGCTGTCACCCGCCTAATGCCACACATCTGACGCCAAGTGCTCCTTCTTTCACCCACCATTCTCAGCAGGTACTGGCATTGCCACCCACTTCCACACTATGTCACCTTTCCACTCTGTGGCCTCCTCATGCTGCTGCCACCTGCACACTATGTCGCCTTGCCACTCTGTTGCCTCCTGAAGCTGCTGCCAGCTCCACACTATGTCACCTTGCCAATCTGTGGTCTCCTCATGCTACTGCCACCTGCACACTATGTCACCATGGTACTCTGTGGCCTCCTGATGCTGCCGCCACCTCCACACTGTCATTGTGCCTTTCTGTGGCCTCCTGATGCTGCCGCCACCGCCACACTCTGTCATTTTGCCATTCTGTTGCCTCCTGATGCTGCTTCTACCTCACCACTATGTCATAGTGCCACTCTGTGGACTTCTCATGCTGTTACCACCCTTCCCACTTCATAACTGGGTTACTATTTTGCCTTTCAGCCTGGCTGACATCATCATTTATTTGAACCTTTTTCTGATCTGTCAGAAGGAATGAAAAATGAGACACACAATGGATTTTGTCTGTGTAGCAGCTGTAAGGCCTGTATGGTCCCATCATAATTGGCTTGTGATTTGGTAGCTAAAAGCAGGAGTGGGTACAAAACACAGAAGACAAATATTTCATTCAAGTGTCGACTCTGTTTTGGATCCACTCCTGTTTTTTTTTGGCATTAGCAATACTGATGGATTATAGTGAAGGCAGATGCTCCACAAACAGCTTCCTTTTTATGTGGGTTATTGTTCTGACAGATCAGAGGAAGGGCAAAATTATCAGTGACGTCAACACAAACTTACTGCTGACACCCTTTCCACTCTGTCGGGGGGCTCTACTTGTATAAGAGTTTAATAGAACAGGTTCTGTAGACATCTATGTAGAATCAGCTGACGACGGTGTAAAAGGAGTGCGCACCTTCTTGGTGCTAACATCGACCTGTAAGGCTGAGTTCATGCTTTAGTTATTTGGTCAGTTTTGCCCCCGTCACTGCCCAAATAAGTGAAGTGTGCAGAGATTCTAAGATTGCCTGTCATCTGCATGTCATACAGACTGACAGTATTATTTCACTACCAAAGCAGACTCC
This sequence comes from Bufo bufo, assembly GCF_905171765.1. NCBI lineage: Eukaryota > Metazoa > Chordata > Amphibia > Anura > Bufonidae > Bufo > Bufo bufo. The sequence continues at coordinate 181,575,224 of NC_053393.1, read as the reverse complement.
CTATGTGTGTTACTGCAAGGCAGTGTTCTACACCACTATAAAGGCTCTCTGCAGCCAGGAAATACCTGTTTTTTAACGAAATTTGCCGCTAATATATTCGGATCAAACCAAATGTTTTCAAAACAATTAGGGGAACCGGCGTATCAACTTATTGAAAGATTTGCTTATCTCTTGTCAGTATTGTAGGAAGGGGCAAGGGACCGTCATTTACAGAAGGTATGTGTCACCAAGGTTCCTGGCCTCGGTGGAGTAAGAGCCAGTGTTCATGTGTCAGCAGCAGTTGCTGTTTGACACCTTGCTATTTAGTATAGCTGTAATAGCTTATCCGGGACGGCATTAACTGGGAGTAGTCAAAGTGCTGGGTGGGTGACTACTTCCCATGTTCCAGGCCGTCTTTTGACTGGCCTATAGAAAAAACCCAGCAAGCAGTGTCAGCTGGTGGTAATTACCTCTCTCTCTGACAGAGGAGCTTAAAATGGATGGTGTATAAAGATGGGAAGGACTGGGACCTTCTTCTGCCCAATCTCATGTTCGCTGTGCGAGAGGTACCCCAGGCCTCTACTGGGTTCTTGCCCTTCGAATTGCTATATGGCAGACATCCTCGTGGTTTGTTGGACGTAGCCAAAGAGGAGTGGGAACAGCCACCCACTCCGCATAAAAGTGTCCTTGAGTATGTTGCCAAGATGCAACTGCGAATAGAGACCGTTTTACCTCTTGTCAGGGAGCATATGGAGGCCGCTCAGTGAGCCCAGAGTCAGATCTATACACTGCGTGCAGAATTATTAGGCAAATGAGTATTTTGACCACATCATCCTCTTTATGCATGTTGTCTTACTCCAAGCTGTATAGGCTCAAAAGCCTACTACCAATTAAGCATATTAGGTGATGTGCATCTCTGTAATGAGAAGGGGTGTGGTCTAATGACATCAACACCCTATATTAGGTGTGCATAATTTTTCCTTTGGCAAAATGGGTCAAAAGAAGGACTTGACAGGCTCAGAAAAGTCAAAAATAGTGAGATATCTTGCAGAGGGATGCAGCACTCTAAAATTGCAAAGCTTCTGAAGCGTGATTATCGAACAATCAAGCGTTTCATTCAAAATAGTCAACAGGGTCGCAAGAAGCGTGTGGAAAAACCAAGGCGCAAAATAACTGCCCATGAACTGAGAAAAGTCAAGCGTGCAGCTGCCAAGATGCCACTTGCCACCAGTTTGGCCATATTTCAGAGCTGCAACATCACTGGAGTGCCCAAAAGCACAAGGTGTGCATTACTCAGAGACATGGCCAAGGTAAGAAAGGCTGAAAGACGACCACCACTGAACAAGACACACAAGCTGAAACGTCAAAACTGGGCCAAGAAATATCTCAAGACTGATTTTTCTAAGGTTTTATGGACTGATGAAATGAGAGTGAGTCTTGATGGGCCAGATGGATGGGCCCGTGGCTGGATTGGTAAAGGGCAGAGAGCTCCAGTCCGACTCAGACGCCAGCAAGGTGGAGGTGGAGTACTGGTTTGGGCTGGTATCATCAAAGATGAGCTTGTGGGGCCTTTTCGGGTTGAGGATGGAGTCAAGCTCAACTCCCAGTCCTACTGCCAGTTTCTGGAAGACACCTTCTTCAAGCAGTGGTACAGGAAGAAGTCTGCATCCTTCAAGAAAAACATGATTTTCATGCAGGACAATGCTCCATCACACGCGTCTAAGTACTCCACAGCGTGGCTGGCAAGAAAGGTTATAAAAGAAGAAAATCTAATGACATGGCCTCCTTGTTCACCTGATCTGAACCCCATTGAGAACCTGTGGTCCATCATCAAATGTGAGATTTACAAGGAGGGAAAACAGTACACCTCTCTGAACAGTGTCTGGGAGGCTGTGGTTGCTGCTGCACGCAATGTTGATGGTGAACAGATCAAAACACTGACAGAATCCATGGATGGCAGGCTTTTGAGTGTCCTTGCAAAGAAAGGTGGCTATATTGGTCACTGATTTGTTTTTGTTTTGTTTTTGAATGTCAGAAATGTATATTTGTGAATGTTGAGATGTTATATTGGTTTCACTGGTAAAAATAAATAATTGAAATGGGTATATATTTGTTTTTTGTTAAGTTGCCTAATAATTATGCACAGTAATAGTCACCTGCACACACAGATATCCCCTAAAATAGCTAAAACTAAAAACAAACTAAAAACTACTTCCAAAAATATTCATCTTTGATATTAATGAGTTTTTTGGGTTCATTGAGAACATGGTTGTTGTTCAATAATAAAATGAATCCTCAAAAATACAACTTGCCTAATAATTCTGCACTCCCTGTAATCGTAAGGCTCAGGTCCAGATAATTAACCCGGGTGATCGGGTTTTGGTTCTAGTGCCGATCGTGGACAGTAAGTTCCTGGCCAGGTGGCAGGGACCCTACAAGGTACTTGAAAAAATTGGAGAGGTAAATTACAAGGTACACCAGCCAGGGAGGCGAAAGCCGGAGCAGGTGTACCATGTGAATCTACTCAAACCGTGGAAAGATGGAAAACCTGTACTAAAGGTTTTCTAGGGAAGGGGTTTCGGCCCCATTGTCTGAAGCAAGGGAAATGGCTTCCACAGTAAAAATTGCTGACAGTCTCTCCTCTAAGCAGGCTCAGGAGGCCAGGGAGTTTATTAGCCGGAACACGGAAGTGTTTTTGGATCTCCTTGGATGCACTTCAACAATTTGGTATGACATTGTCACTGAGCCTCAGGCGAAAGTCCGGCTAAAACCATACCGGGTACCCGAGGCTCAGCAACAAGCCATCTTAGAGGAAGTGCAGATAATGCTAAGGCTAGACGTCATTTAGGAGCCTAAAAGTTAGTGGGTTAGTCCTATAATGCTAATACCCAAGCCGGACGGGACACTCCGGTTTTGTAACGATCTCTGAAAACCAAACAAGATCTCTAAGTTTGATGCCTATGCCATGCCTCTGCTGGATGAGCTTATTGAGAGGTTAGGCCAAGCCAGGTATTTTTACGTTTTGGACCTCACCAAAGGGTACTGGCAGGTACCCTTGACGGAGGCTGCCAAAGAGAAAACTGCCTTCATCACACCAGAGGGGCTGTACCAATATAAGGTGTTACCCTTTCGTCTGCATGGTGCCCCTGACACTTTTCAACGGCTCATGGACATTGTGCTACGTCCACATTGTTGGTACGCTTCGGCTTACCTGGACAATATTGTCATCCACAGTACCAACTGGGAAAGTCATCTACCCAAAGTGCAGGCTGTAGTGGACTCCCTTAGAAAGGCTGGACTGACCGCTAACCCAAAGAAATGCGCAATAGGGTTAGAGGAGACTAAGTACCTGGGGTATGTCATTGGATGTGGAGATATCAAACCCCAAGTGAATAAAATAGAGGCGATTTAGAATTAGCTCCGACCTGTCACCACGAGGCAAGTATATTCATTCTTGGGAATGGTGGGCTATTGTATGAGGTTTGTTCCCCATTTTGCCACTTTAGCGGCTCCGCTGACAGGGCTCTTGAAGGGATAGAAGTCCGTGATGGTTCGCTGGAATTACCAGGCAGAAAAGGCTTTTTCCACTTTGAAGTCGGTCCTGTGCGGGTTTTGGTGATGCCCAACTTCAAGAGGGAGTTTGTGGTATAGACCGATGCCTCAGAAGTAGGCCTCGGAGCTGTACTCTCTCAGGAAATCAATGAAGAGGAACATCCCGTTGTTTTCCTGAGCCGCAAACTCACCCAAGACGAGACCTGGTACATTATAGCGGAGAGAGAGTGCCTGACCATCAAGTGGGCACTCGAGTCGCTCTGCTATTATCTGTTGGGGAGAAATTTCAGTCTGGTGACCGACCACTCCCCTCTCAAGTGGATGAGCCAGGCAAAAGAGAGGAATGCTTGGGTCACCAGATGGCTGATGTCATTACAGAATTTCACGTTCTCAGGGAACACAGGGCAGGCCGCTTGCAGGGAAACACAGATGAGCTGTCCTGGGTACACTGTCTGGCACGTGTTTACCCCTCAGGGTTGAACTAAGGGGGGTATGTATAAAGCTGAAAGGGACCGTCGTTGACGGAAGGTATGTGTCACCGAGGTTCCTGGCCTTGGTGGAGTAAGAGCCAGTTATCATGTGTCAGCAGCAGTTGCTGTTTGACACCTTGCTATTTAGTATAGCTGTAATAGCTGATCCGGGATGGCTCTTACTGGGAGTAGTCAAAGTGCTGGGTGGTCGACTACTCCCCATGTTCCAGGCCGTCTCTTGACTGGCCTATATAAAAAACCCAGACAGCAATGTCAGCTGGTAGTAATTACCTCTCTCTTTGACAAAGGAGCTCTGGCAATCGCTGGATTGGGATCTGAGCCGTGTGCTAGGCTGGAGGCCTGCTCTGTCCTGAGCAATGCCAATCGGGTGGGAACTAACAGCTAGGATAACAGGTGACTGTTTTGCTGTATGAACTGTCTAGGTGTGAACGAACAACAAAACTGCAAATAGACTCGTATTGTTTTTGCTGCCATAAGTGTGAGTAAAACACTTAAGTGTTTCAAACTGGCCTTTGCCTCTATACTAGTGTTGATAAAGCATGCTTGGCTTGAGCATCGCAGAGTTTGGCCAAACACCACGTGTGCTCGAGTCAGTGTATTTAGCATCTACTTCTGAAAAGTTTCTGCCAGGATTTGAATGCCCCACCCCCTTGTACATTAGAGGCAAGGACATTACCCACTCAGCCATGAAGCTGAATGCTGAACTATGTCAGAAAAACATCATATAAGTTTCTGATGTAGTGAGTATTTCTATTCAGCAGGAGACTTATTTTATATTTCTGTGCAGCTTAACATGTAGCTATATAGTGTAGTGGTTAATTTCCTTGTCTCTAATGTACAAGATTGGGAGTTCGAATCCTGGCAGAAATATTTCTATATATATATATGTTTTTAGCCATAATATATTTACATATATTATTATATATTTAGAATATATAATATATTATAATATATTAATTATTATAATATAAATATATTGTGGCTAAAAACATCAGTAGTAGTTTGCATATTATCAATTCATATATATCAGAAATATGATTTTTTTTATATATATTTTTTTTTTTGTAATTACACATTTATTTTGTGCCATACATTTTTTACAATTACTAAAAAAAAAAAAATATTAATTTAATCACCATTTCTGAAATGTTTCTGTCAGGATTCAAACTCTCAACCTTGTACATTAGCGGCAAGGATGTTAATCACTACACTAAAGCATTTAGCTCTATGGCTAAGTGAATAAGATCCTTGCCTCTAATGTACAAGGTTGGGAGTTTCAATCCTGGCAGAAACATATCAGAAATAGAGATAAAATTTATATATTTTATCTTCTTTTTTTTTGTATTTGTAAAAAATGTATGGCACAAAATAAATGTGTAATTACTAAATATATATATATATATATATATATATATATATATATATATATACACTCCCCTAAAGAATTATTAGGAACACCTGTTCTATTTTTCATTAATGCAATTATCTAGTCAACCAATCACAAGGCCGTTGCTTCAATGCATTTAGGGTTGTGGTCCTGGTCAAGACATGCTCCTGAACTCCAAACTGAATGTCAGAATGGGAAAGAAAGGTGATTTAAGCAATTTTGAGCGTGGCATGGTTGTTGGTGACAGACGGGCCGGTCTGAGTATTTCACAATCTGCTCAGTTACTGGGATTTTCACGCACAACCATTTCTAGGGTTTACAAAGAATGGTGTGAAAAGGGAAAAACATCCAGTATGCGGCAGTCCTGTGGGCAAAAATGCCTTGTGGACTCTAGAGGTCAGAGGAGAATGGGCCGACTGATTCAAGCTGATAGAAGAGCAACGTTGACTGAAATAACCACTCATTACAACCGAGGTATGCAGCAAAGCATTTGTGAAGCCACAACACGCACAACCTTGAGGCGGATGGGCTACAACAGCAGAAGACCCCACTGGGTACCACTCATCTCCACTACATATAGGAAAAAGAGGCTACAATTTGCACGAGCTCACCAAAATTAGACTGTTGAAGACTGGAAAAATATTGCCTGGTCTGATGAGTCTCGATTTCTGTTGAGACATTCAAATGGTAGAGTCCGAATTTGGTGTAAACAGAATGAGAACATGTTTCCATCCTCTGATGGCTACTTCCAGCAGGATAATGCACCATGTCACAAAGCTCGAATTATTTCAAATTGGTTTCTTGAACATGACAATGAGTTCACTGTACTAAAATGGCCCCCACAGTCACCAGATCTCAACCCAATAGAGCATCTTTGGGATGTGGTGGAACGGGAGCTTCATGCCCTGGTTGTGCATCCCTCAAATCTCCATCAACTGCAAGATGCTATCCTATCAATATGGGCCAACATTTCTAAAGAATGCTATCAGCACCTTGTTGAATCAATGCCACGTAGAATTAAGGCAGTTCTGAAGGCAAAAGGGGGTCCAACACCGTATTAGTATGGTGTTCCTAATAATTCTTTAGGTGAGTGTATATACAGTACAGACCAAAAGTTTGGACACACCTTCTCATTCAAAGAGTTTTCTTTATTTTCATGACTATGAAGACATCAAAACTATGAATTAACACATGTGGAATTATATACATAACAAACAAGTGTGAAACAACTGAAAATATGTCATATTCTAGGTTCTTCAAAGTAGCCACCTTTTGCTTTGATTACTGCTTTGCACACTCTTGGCATTCTCTTGATGAGCTTCAAGAGGTAGTCCCCTGAAATGGTCTTCCAACAGTTTTGAAGGAATTCCCAGAGATGCTTAGCACTTGTTGGCCCTTTTGCTTCACTCTGCTGTCCAGCTCACCCCAAACCATATCGATTGGGTTCAGGTCCGGTGACTGTGGAGGCCAGGTCATATGGCGCAGCACCCCATCACTCTCCTTCATGGTCAAATAGCCCTTACTTTCAAAGTTTTCCCAATTTTTTGGCTGACTGACTGACCTTCATTTCTTAAAGTAATGATGACCACTCGTTTTTCTTTACTTAGCTGCTTTTTTCTTGCCATAATACAAATTCTAACAGTCTATTCAGTAGGACTATCAGCTGTGTATCCACCTGACTTCTCCTCAACGCAACTGATGGTCCCAACCCCATTTATAAGGCAAGAAATCCCACTTATTAAACCTGACAGGGCACTCCTGTGAAGTGAAAACCATTTCAGGGGACTACCTCTTGAAGCTCATCAAGAGAATGCCAAGAGTGTGCAAAGCAGTAATCAAAGCAAAAGGTGGCTACTTTGAAGAACCTAGAATATGACATATTTTCAGTTGTTTCACACTTGTTTGTTATGTATATAATTTGACATGTGTTAATTCATAGTTTTGATGCCTTCATAGTCATGAAAATAAAGAAAACTCTTTAAAATGAGAAGGTGTGTCCAAACTTTTGGTCTGTACTGTATATATATACACCGTCTGAAAACCTGGACCCGGATGTCTTCACTTACAGCAGGGAGGACGAACTGAGGATCCTGCGAGGTACGGATAGAGACACTACTTTTTTGTTCACCCCTTCATTGTTTGACACTAAGAAACAATTTGAATATGATTCTCGACGCCTTATAAATCTGGAGCTCCATATGTTCACTCTATGCGAATATCATCAAAATCACAGGATCCCACGTGGCATGCGGTCACAGTTAAGACCGGATTTATTCCCTAATAACGTTGAATTTTGTGCCAGGTTTTCCCAGATTTGCAACAAATTTTCGTTTGATATGATATTACTTAACATTGAGTTTTTACAGAAAGAGATATTGCTGATACAAGAATCTCTTCAGAAAACTACATCATCTTTGATTGAATTAATGCCCACTGATGAATATGAAGCATACACTTTGTCTTGTGTACCACATTTTGAGAAATTAAAATCTGAATTGAAAGACAAGAAACGTCAAAAATGGACTCGCGATATGGAGGACTACACACGTGGTTTTATATATATGTGGCAACGTGACCCCAAGAATCCTAGAGGAGGTGACAGGAGACAAAATCACTCCACTGTTAAAAGATACACACGTTCACAATCTCAAAGTATGAGCCAGGAACGGGGAGAGGCCAATTTACAAGCTACAACCCAGAAACCTTTTTTAGGACTGGACACGGATCCAATAGAACCAGGAGGGGCGGTAAGCGCCACCGCAAATGGCGAGGAGAGAAACAAACAACTCAGACCCCAGCGTCAGAAGACCATGAACAGAAAGAGGACTTAGACGACATAGTGGTAAATATCTCCTCTATTACCCTGAATGAAGCACAACAATCCGTCTTGAACAGGGGCCTTTCCTTTTGCCCTGTGTCCAGGACGGATTGGTTTCATATGGAGCTGGACTTACATAGATTCCTACGGAGTATTAGGCTTAAGATTTGGTTCTCAACACAGAGTCAAAGATCTAGATGTGATGATGATAAGCTAACGGAATTATCTTTATTTAACACTGGATTATATGTTAAAAGTAATTTTAACCCTGTAATTGATCACCCAGGTGTTGATGCTTTCTCATTAGCTATACGAAGGGACCTCGACAAATTAAAACTTGACTCTGAGAACAATGATCTCAGATTCGGCAATATTTCTTCTGACGAGATCGCCGCGATGGGCTCTCTGGCCTCCGACCACAACCTCACCATCAAATCTGCTGATAAGGGTGGTGGGGTTGTGGTGATGGACACCGGAGAGTACATCAGGGAGATCCACGGCCAACTAGAGGACACACAGGTGTACAAACGGGTAACACAGGACCCCAAATTTAATTTATTGAGGGAACTGCGTGATATCTTAAATCAGGCCCGTCAGGCTGACATCATTGATGACAAACTTTTTTGTTATTTATATCGAGATAAACCTAGCACACCCATATTGTATACACTGCCTAAAGTCCACAAGGGGGTGATGCCCCCTCCTGGCCGCCCAATTGTGTCGGGTAGAGAGTCCCTCTTTTACAATGTGGCAATCTTTCTAGATAAGATGTTGCGCCGTTTTGCCATCTCCACCAAATCATTCATCAGGGATACCAGTGATTTCTTATCTAAGATCAACGATCTTGAGATCCCTATAGGAGCAGTTCTTGTTTCGTTCGACGTGTGTAGTTTATACACGTCGATCGATCATGAACTAGGCCTACGGGCGGTCGAGACTTGTCTTGCCAACTCCGAGTATTCTGAATCTTGCCAGATTTTTTTGCTTTCATTGCTTAGATTTGTTTTGACTAAAAACTACTTCCTGTTCCAGGACGACTTTTTTGTCCAGTTGCGTGGGACGGCGATGGGGTCCAACGTGGCGCCCACCTACGCTAACATCTATATGGCCCACCTTGAGGAGTCTTTCATCTATGGCAGCCACCACTTCAGACATGTTCTGGGGTGGTGGCGCTATATTGATGACATCTTCTTGGTGTGGACGGGCGACACGTTGGGCCTCCTCGCCTTCCACGCATATCTCAACGAAGTTGACCCAACTGTGA
>NC_053393.1:181508314-181565233 GCF_905171765.1 Bufo bufo | reverse complement strand
ATTCTGTGCTGACATAAGGCCTGATTCTCTGTTACGGGACCTCTCTCCTCTGTCTGGGTGCCTGGGCCTAAATGTGTGACAGTGGCCTGTTCCAGTGGTGGGTGACGTGAAGCCTGATTCTCTGCTATGACATGAAGACTGATTCTGCGCTGACATAAGGCCAGATTCTCTGTTACGGGACCTCTCTCCTCTGCCTGGGTGCCTGGGCCTAAATATGTGACAGTGGCCTGTTCCAGTGGTGGGTGACGTGAAGCCTGATTCTCTGCTATGACATGAAGACAGATTCTGTGCTGACATAAGGCCAGATTCTCTGTTACGGGACCTCTCTCCTCTGTCTGGGTGCCTGGGCCTAAATGTGTGACAGTGGCCTGTTCCAGTGGTGGGTGACGTGAAGCCTGATTCTCTGCTATGACATGAAGACTGATTCTGCGCTGACATAAGGCCAGATTCTCTGTTACGGGACCTCTCTCCTCTGCCTGGGTGCCTGGGCCTAAATATGTAACAGTGGCCTGTTCCAGTGGTGGGTGACGTGAAGCCTGATTCTCTGCTATGACATGAAGACAGATTCTGTGCTGACATAAGGCCTGATTCTCTGTTACGGGACCTCTCTCCTCTGTCTTGGTGCCTGGGCCTAAATGTATGACAGTGGCCTGTTCCAGTGGTGGGTGTCGTGAAGCCTGATTCTCTGCTATGACATGAAGACTGATTCTGCGCTGACATAAGGCCAGATTCTCTGTTACGGGACCTCTCTCCTCTGCCTGGGTGCCTGGGCCTAAATGTGTGACAGTGGCCTGTTCCAGTGGTGGGTGACGTGATGCCTGATTCTCTGCTATGACATGAAGACTTATTCTGCGCTGACATAAGGCCAGATTCTCTGTTACGGGACCTCTCTCCTCTGCCTGGGTGCCTGGGCCTAAATATGTGACAGTGGCCTGTTCCAGTGGTGGATGACGTGAAGCCTGATTCTCTGCTATGACATGAAGACTGATTCTGCGCTGACATGAAGCCAGATTCCCTGATATGGCATGAAGAGACTGATTCTCTGCTGACATGAAGCCAGATTCTTTGCTATGGCATGAAGAGACTGATTCTCTGCTGACGTGAAGCCAGATTCTCTGCTATGGGACCTCTGTCCAATTGATATTGGGTCATTTTTATTTTTTTTATTTTTATTTTAATTCATTTCCCTATCCACATTTGTTTGCAGGGGATTTACCTACATGTTGCTGCCTTTTGCAGCCCTCTAGCTCTTTCCTGGGCTGTTTTACAGCCTTTTTAGTGCCCAAAAGTTCGGGTCCCCATTGACTTCAATGGGGTTCGGGTTCGGGACGAAGTTCGGGTCGGGTTCGGATCCCGAACCCGAACATTTCCGGGAAGTTCGGCCGAACTTCTCGAACCCGAACATCCAGGTGTTCGCTCAACTCTACTGACGACAAAACTGAGATTCCATCTCCAGAAGTAGCTCATCACCACCCCCACCTCCGCTCAATTGCTCACCTTATCCCAGCTGTTGAGCCAGATTTTTCTATCCTTCTACTTCTTGGAAGAGATATCCTTCAGGTACACAAGGTACGCCAGCAAATCAATGGACCTTATAATGCCCCCTATGCACAGAGACTGGACCTGGGGTGGGTCATTTTAGGAGAAGTTTGCCTGGGGACAGTGCACCAGTCTGACAACATTAGCACGTTTAAGACGTCTGTGTTAACAAATGGACGCACATCCCTTCTCAGTCCCTGTCACAACAACTTCATTGTCAAGGAAAGCTTTGGCAGGTCAACACAAAACTGTGACTCTTCTACACTATATGGTAAAGAAGAAGTCAATTCCAACATTGAGATAGACAATCTAGGGATAACTGTATTTCAGAAAACTAAAGATGATGATAAACAGGCCCTCTCTATAGAGGATCAGATCTTCTTGCAGATTATGGATAAAGAGGCCTACCAAGATGACAATCACAGTTGGGTTACTCCTCTCCCCTTTCGCATACCCAGACGTGTTTTGCCTAGTAACAGGGAGCAAGCCATGAAGCGTTTGGATTCACTCAGCAAAACACTGCAGAGAAAGCCAGAAGTGAAAAGAGATTTCACTGAATTCATTAAGGGGATGCTAGACAATGATCACGCTGAAGTTGCAGGACCACTTGAGACAGACAGGGAACACTGGTATCTACCAATGTTAGGTGTTTACCGACCACACTGTGAGAAGATAGACACTGCTAATGTTTATCCACTCATAGAGCCTGAAGCTGACCCTGAAATCAGATCGGAAATTACAAGCTTCAGCACCAAAGCTTCTGAAGCCACATTTCACTCACATTGCTTTGATAGATTTTCTTGCTGGAAGATATTAGTTAAGACCCTAGCCAGACTCATCCATGTCGCTAAAACCTTCCAGAGGGAAACCAGCAGCAATCAGGTCAGAAGGTGGGAAAGTTTCCATGAACAAGTCAATCTAGAAGAACTTGCTCAGGCAAAGTCTGTTATAATCTCTTTTGTTCAAAACAAAACATTTCCAGAAGGAAATTGACTGCATTAAAAAACAAAAGACATTCCCAAACCTAAGCCGTCTTAGGAAGCTTAGCCCCTTTTTAGACAAAAATGGGTTGTTGAGAGTAGGTGGACGTTTGTCTCTTCCAGAACTTTCAGAGGAAGAGAAACAGCCTGTCATTATACCTTATGATCACCACATTGCGACACTGCTTGTTAGGTACTATCATGAACAAATAGTTCACCAAGGGCGACACATCACAGAGGGTGCTATTAGATCCGCAGGTTTCTGGATTCTTGGTGGCAAACGCCTGGTATCCGCTGTTATACACAAATGTGTCATCTGTCACAAGCTGCGAGGAAGGTTACAAAGTCAAAAGATGGCAGAGCTACCAGAGGACAGAGTAATTGCTCAACCACCTTTCACCAATGTGGGCTTAGATGTATTTGGTCCGTGGTCTGTTTTAACCCACCGCACTAGAGGAGGCAGCGCAGACAGTAAATGATGGGCAGTCCTTTTCACTTGTTTGTCCACCCGAGCTGTACACATAGAGCTACTTGAAACCATGTCAACATCAAGCTTTATTAATGCCTTGAGGAGATTCTTCTCAATTCGTGGCCCAGCAAAACTGCTCCGTTCTGACAGAGAAACAAACTTTGTAGGAGCCTGCATGGAACTTAACATTTGTGCCAGCGAATCACAATTGCAAGACTTTCTCCAAGACAGAGGATGTACGCGGGTTTTTAATCCTCCACACTCTTCACACATGGGTGGTGTCTGGGAGAGACTTATAGGTATTGCCAGGCAAATCTTGGACGCTATGTTGCTACAAACTAAAACTGCTCACTTGACCCATAAGACTTTAAGCACCTTTATGGCAGGGGTTGCAGCTATTATGAATGCCAGGCCTATAGTTCCTGTGTCCTCAGACCCAGATACACCTATGGTCCTTACCCAAGCAATGTTGTTGACTCAAAAGGTGAACTCTTTGTCTGCTCCATCTGGAACCATAAGTACAGCACAAGTTCATGCGAAACAATGGAAGCAAGTACAATGCTTGGCAGACACCTTTTGGAAAAGATAAAAGAGAGAGTATCTGTCAAATCTGCAACGCCGTAGGAAATGGACTGAGGATCACCCAAATGTAAAAGTGGGTGATGTTGTTCTGTTAAAAGACAGCCAAGAGAGCAGGAAAGAGTGGCCTGTAGGACTTATTGTCAATGTTCTTCCAAGCAGGGATGGCAATGTTAGGAAGGTGCAAACAATAGGGCGGTGGCTCACTCTGGACGGGATTGTGGAGCAGGTGCTGCTAACCCAGAAGATTAGAGGAACACCCACCCTCTTAATGGTAGATAATTATAAAACTAAAATGATGGGCAAGCACACTTCATTTCGATCATTAAGTACATCAAATTTAATTAAATCACAATAATAAATAAACACGTGTAAATGTATTAAAATATAGTCAATTGTTGATTGTAAAACAATAAAAAATATAAAATGCACTTCAATTAGGGATGAGCGAACCTGAACTGTATAGTTCGGGTTCGTACCGAATTTTGGGGTGTCCGTGACACGGACCCGAACCCGAACATTTTCGTAAAAGTCTGTGTTTGTGTTCGGTATTCGGCGCTTTCTTTGCGCTTTTTGAAAGGCTGCAAAGCAGCCAATAAACAAGCGTCATACTACTTGGCCCAAGAGGCCATCACAGCCATGCATACTATTGGCATGGCTGTGATTGGCCAGTGCAGCATGTGACCCAGCCTCTATATAAGCTTGGTTCACGTAGCGCTGCACGTCACTCTGCTGATACAAGCGTAGGGAGAGGTTGCAGCTGCGACGTTAGGGCGAGATTAGGCAGATTAACTCCTCCAAAAGACTTCATTCTGTGATCGATCTGCAGCTGTGGATCATTGAAGTGCTATTATTGACTTGCTCACTTTTTTGAGGCTGCCCAGAGCGTTTTTAGATCACTTTTTTTCTGGGGTGATCGGCGGCCATTTTGTGACTTGTGGTGCGCCAGCACAAGCTATCACCAAGTGTATTTAACCATCGATAGTGTGGTTATTTTGTGCTATATCCTACATCAGCTGCAGGCTGAGCCTGTGTCACCGAAGTGCATTTAACCATCAACAGTCTGGTTATTTTTTGGCCATATACTACATCAGCTGCAGGCTGAGCCTGTGTCACCCAAGTGCATTTAACCATCAACAGTCTGATTATTTTTTGGCCATATACTACATCAGCTGCAGGCTGAGCCTGTGTCACCCAAGTGCATTTAACCATCAACAGTCTGATTATTTTTTGGCCATATACTACATCTGGTGCAGGCTGAGCCTGTGTCACCCAAGTGCATTTAACCATCAACAGTCTGATTATTTTTTGGCCATATACTACATCTGGTGCAGGCTGAGCCTGTGTCACCCAAGTGCATTTAACCATCAACAGTGTGGTTATTTTTTGGCCATATATTACATCAGGGGCAAGTTGAGCCTGTCACCCAGCGCCTAAAAAATAGACCTGACATTTCTATTCAACCAAATCTGTACTGTTTTAGCTGGTCAAGTTATTTGTAGTGACCGTAAAAGCACACTTTTTTTTCTGGGTTGAAAAACTATTCCCAAATTTGCCATTCTCAAAATAACTAGTTTCTGGTATTTGAGGCCTACTTGAAATCTATCCCAAAAAAGGATATCTTACATTGAAGGTGCTGATAGTGTCATTCAGAAAAACTTAAGACACACGCTAGCGTGCAGATAGAAGTCTGATTCTGTGATTAAACCTATACCTGTCACACAGCGCAAAAAAAAAACAGGTCTCACATCTCTATTCAACCAAATCTGCACTGTTTTAGCTGGTCAAGTTATTTGTAGTGACCGTAAAAGCACACTTTTTGTTCTGGGTTGAAAAAACATTCCCAAATTTGCCATTCTCAAAATAACTAGTTTCTGGTATTTGAGGCCTACTTGAAATCTATCCCAAAAAGAATATCTTACATTGAAGGTACTGATAGTGTCATTCAGAAAAACCTAAGACACACGCTAGCGTGCTGATAGAAGTCTGATTCTGTGATTAAACCTATACCTGTCACACAGCGCAAAAAAAAAACCAGGCCTCACATCTCTATTTAACCAAATCTGTACTGTTTTAGCTGGTCAAGTTATTTGTAGTGACTGTAAAAGCACACTTTTTTTTCTGGGTTGAAAAACTATTCCCAAATTTGCCATTCTCAAAATAACTAGTTTCTGGTATTTAAGGCCTACTTGAAATCTATCCCAAAAAGGATATCTTACATTGAAGGTGCTGATAGTGTCATTCAGAAAAACCTAAGACACACGCTAGCGTGCAGGTAGAAGTCTGATTCTGTGATTAAACCTATACCTGTCACACAGCGCAAAAAAAAACAGGTCTCACATCTCTATTCAACCAAATCTGCACTGTTTTAGCTGGTCAAGTTATTTGTAGTGACCGTAAAAGCACACTTTTTGTTCTGGGTTGAAAAACCATTCCCAAATTTGCCATTCTCAAAATAACTAGTTTCTGGTATTTGAGGCCTACTTGAAATCTATCCCAAAAAGGATATCTTACATTGAAGGTACTGATAGTGTCATTCAGAAAAACCTAAGACACACGCTACCGTGCAGATAGAAGTCTGATTCTGAGATTAAACCTTAACCTGTCACACAGTGCAAAAAAAAACAGGTCTCACATTTCTATTCAAGCAAATCTGTACTGTTTAATCTGGTCAAGTTATTTGTAGCGACCGTAAAAGCCCTATTTTTTTTCTGGGTTGAAAAACTATTCCCAAATTTGCCATTCTCAAAATAACTAGTTTCTGGTATTTGAGGCCTACTTGAAATCTATCCCAAAAAGGATATCTTACATTGAAGGTACTGATAGTGTCATTCAGAAAAACCTAAGACACACGCTACCGTGCAGATAGAAGTCTGATTCTGAGATTAAACCTTAACCTGTCACACAGCGCAAAAAAAAACAGGTCTCACATCTCTATTCAACCAAATCTGCACTGTTTTAGCTGGTCAAGTTATTTGTAGTGACCGTAAAAGCACACTTTTTGTTCTGGGTTGAAAAAACATTCCCAAATTTGCCATTCTCAAAATAACTAGTTTCTGGTATTTGAGGCCTACTTGAAATCTATTCCAAAAAGAATATCTTACATTGAAGGTACTGATAGTGTCATTCAGAAAAACCTAAGACACACGCTAGCGTGCTGATAGAAGTCTGATTCTGTGATTAAACCTATACATGTCACACAGCGAAAACAAAAAAAACAGGCCTCACATCTCTATTTAACCAAATCTGTACTGTTTTAGCTGGTCAAGTTATTTGTAGTGACTGTAAAAGCACACTTTTTTTTCTGGGTTAAAAAACTATTCCCAAATTTGCCATTCTCAAAATAACTAGTTTGTGGTATTTGAGGCCTACTTGAAATCTATCCCAAAAAGGATATCTTACATTGAAGGTGCTGATAGTTTCATTCAGAAAAACCTAAGACACACGCTAGCGTGCAGGTAGAAGTCTGATTCTGTGATTAAACCTATACCTGTCACACAGCGCAAAAAAAAACAATTCTCACATCTCTATTCAACCAAATCTGCACTGTTTTAGCTGGTCAAGTTATTTGTAGTGACCGTAAAAGCACACTTTTTGTTCTGGGTTGAAAAACCATTCCCAAATTTGCCATTCTCAAAATAACTAGTTTCTGGTATTTAAGGCCTACTTGAAATCTATCCCAAAAAGGATATCTTACATTGAAGGTACTGATAGTGTCATTCAGAAAAACCTAAGACACACGCTACCGTGCAGATAGAAGTCTGATTCTGAGATTAAACCTTAACCTGTCACACAGTGCAAAAAAAAACAGGTCTCACATTTCTATTCAAGCAAATCTGTACTGTTTAATCTGGTCAAGTTATTTGTAGCGACCGTAAAAGCCCTATTTTTTTTCTGGGTTGAAAAAGTATTCCTAAATTTGCCATTCTCAAAATAACTAGTTTCTGGTATTTGAGGCCTACTTGAAATCTATCCCAAAAAGGATATCTTACATTGAAGGTACTGATAGTGTCATTCAGAAAAACCTAAGACACACGCTACCGTGCAGATAGAAGTCTGATTCTGTGATTAAACCTTAACCTGTCACACAGTGCAAAAAAAAAACAGGTCTCACATTTCTATTCAATGGTCTGTCGGGTGTTCACTCCAAGGTCATGGAAGTCACGCCTGCGGCCACCCCGTTCTCCGAGGGACATGTCCTGAAATCCAGCTGAAAGCTGCAGAACATCAGTCGGAGGTCTCTCCACTACTGGCGGGCCTCTCTGGCGCCCTCTTCCCACAAGCAAAGGCTCGGCTGGTGGCTGCTGGGGTCTTTCAATGCGTCTAGGTTCTTGAGCCTCTTGCTCCTGTCCAGGCTGTCCTTGGCTGGGCTTCCCCCTGGCACGTGCTCTTCCGCGGGCTCTGGCTCGTCCACTCATCTTCTATTCCTGAGAGGATATAAACCACTAATAAGGTCAATCTGCCGCCTAGCAGCTCCGCCGTGGCACAATCACCTCAGAACTCGCACAATGGTGAGTTTAGGTATCTTTACTGGTCACTTTGAGCAGAATGATGACATCCGAGTCACGGCACCAAATATAACCCTCTTTTCCTTGCACCATCTGTGACACCTCCAGCTTTCACACTCACTCGGTCACCAGCTCCTCCAGGCATAAACTCTAAGTGGACTCTAAGGGACGACACTCAGGTCTTCTCTGGTTTAAAGCTTTATTGAGGTGGAGTGCACTTGGCTGGAACCTGTAATACAACAGGGAAACACTGCCACTATGTGATATATAGCCAGGTCACCAGCCCACCTATATCATAACAGGCAGTCATTATATTACATTCCCACATACATGTTACAGGATATAACAAAGCATACAGAAAAATGAACAAGAGAAAATCATTTACAAAGATATTGCAGCAGGGTGACCTGGAATACAGCATGTCTTGCAGCCATTTTAGGAAGAATACATGTCTCTTTAACTGTACATAATCTACTCAGCCTAGCATGTGCTGCAGGGTTTAAAGGCTGCTAAAAAACATACAGTCACCTCTTTACATTCTACAGAACTATTATGGGTATATATTATAACTTTTTACAATAGATAAATGAACTTTA
The DNA here is from genome assembly GCF_905171765.1 of Bufo bufo. NCBI lineage: Eukaryota > Metazoa > Chordata > Amphibia > Anura > Bufonidae > Bufo > Bufo bufo. The sequence goes on along the minus strand of NC_053393.1, from coordinate 181,556,562 downwards.
GCTTTAGAGAACTTAGACAGAGATCCTACCTCCTTCACAGTAAATGTCTGCACTGAGGAGACCAAACCAAGTAGCAGAATACACAGGGGGCTTTCTGGAAGAGTCCACTGTAAAGACTCTGTCTGTTAAAACTTTCCTCAGTTATCTAATAGCACATTTGAAGAGGTTTATTTAGCATGTCCTGACTCTCTGCTAACAGCTTATGAATTTATGGAACTATATTTAACAAGTGATCATTGCTGCAGCTCCTGTATATTGGTATGACCCTATTGCAAACCTGCAGACTGGATATTTGGTGAAACTTCATGTGGTTCATATCGACTGTACTACACCACTGACTTGGTGCCTGGGCCTAAATATGTGACAGTGGCCTGTTCCAGTGGTGGGTGACGTGATGCCTGATTCTCTGCTATGACATGAAGACAGATTCTGTGCTGACATAAGGCCAGATTCTCTGTTACGGGACCTCTCTCCTCTGCCTGGGCCTAAATGTGTGACAGTGGCCTGTTACAGTGGTGGGTGACGTGAAGCCTGATTCTCTGCTATGACATGAAGACTGATTCTGCGCTAAAATAAGGCCAGATTCTCTGTTACGGGACCTCTCTCCTCTGCCTGGGTGCCTGGGCCTAAATGTGTGACAGTGGCCTGTTCCAGTGGTGGGTGACGTGAAGCCTGATTCTCTGCTATGACATGAAGACAGATTCTGTGCTGACATAAGGCCAGATTCTCTGTTACGGGACCTCTCTCCTCTGCCTGGGTGCCTGGGCCTAAATGTGTGACAGTGGCCTGTTCAAGTGGGGGGTGACGTGATGCCTGATTCTCTGCTATGACATGAAGACAGATTCTGTGCTGACATAAGGCCAGATTCTCTGTTACAGGACCTCTCTCCTCTGCCTGGGTGCCGGGGCCTAAATGTGTGACAGTGGCCTGTTCCAGTGGTGGGTGACGTGATGCCTGATTCTCTGCTATGACATGAAGACAGATTCTGTGCTGACATAAGGCCAGATTCTCTGTTACGGGACCTCTCTCCTCTGCCTAGGCCTAAATGTGTGACAGTGGCCTGTTCCAGTGCTGGGTGACGTTAAGCCTGATTCTCTGCTATGACATGAAGACTGATTCTGCGCTGACATAAGGCCAGATTCTCTGTTACGGGACCTCTCTCCTCTGCCTGGGTGCCTGGGCCTAAATGTGTGACAGTGGCCTGTTCCAGTGGTGGGTGACGTGATGCCTGATTCTCTGCTATGACATGAAGACAGATTCTGTGTTGACATAAGGCCAGATTCTCTGTTACAGGACCTCTCTCCTCTGTCTGGATGCCTGGGCCTTAAAATGTGACAGTGGCCTGTTCCAGTGGTGGGTGACGTGAAGTCTGATTCTCTGCTATGACATAAAGACAGATTCTGTGCTGACATAGGGCCAGATTCTCTGTTACGGTACCTCTCTCCTCTGCCTGGGTGCCTGGGCCTAAATGTGTGACAGTGGCCTGTTCCAGTGGTGGGTGACGTGATGCCTGATTCTCTGCTATGACATGAAGACAGATTCTGTGCTGACATAAGGCCAGATTCTCTGTTACAGGACCTCTCTCCTCTGTCTGAGTGCCGGGGCCTAAATGTGTGACAGTGGCCTGTTCCAGTGGTGGGTGACGTGAAGCCTGATTCTCTGCTATGACATGAAGACTGATTCTGCGCTGACATAAGGCCAGATTCTCTGTTACGGGACCTCTCTCCTCTGCCTGGGTGCCTGGGACTAAATGTGTGACAGTGGCCTGTTCCAGTGGTGGGTGACGTGATGCCTGATTCTCTGCTATGACATGAAGACAGATTCTGTGCTGACATAAGGCCAGATTCTCTGTTACAGGACCTTTCTCCTCTGCCTGGGTGCCTGGGCCTAAATGTGTGACAGTGGCCTGTTCCAGTGGTGGGTGACGTGATGCCTGATTCTCTGCTATGACATGAAGACAGATTCTGTGCTGACATAAGGCCAGATTCTCTGTTACAGGACCTCTCTCCTCTGTCTGGGTGCCGGGGCCTAAATGTGTGACAGTGGCTTGTTCCAGTAGTGGGTGACGTGAAGCCTGATTCTCTGCTATGACATGAAGACAGATTTTGTGCTGACATAAGGCCAGATTCTCTGTTACGGGACCTCTCTCCTCTGCCTGGGTGCCTGGGCCTAAATGTATGACAGTGGCCTGTTCCAGTGGTGGGTGACGTGATGCCTGATTCTCTGCTATGACATGAAGACAGATTCTGTGCTGACATAAGGCCAGATTCTCTGTTACGGGACCTCTCTCCTCTGCCTGGGTGCCTGGGCCTAAATGTGTGACAGTGGCCTGTTCCAGTGGTGGGTGACGTGAAGCCTGATTCTCTGCTATGACATGAAGACTGATTCTGCGCTGACATAAGGCCAGATTCTCTGTTACGGGACCTCTCTCCTCTGCCTGGGTGCCTGGGCCTAAATGTGTGACAGTGGCCTGTTCCAGTGGTGGGTGACGTGATGCCTGATTCTCTGCTATGACATGAAAACAGATTCTGTGCTGACATAAGGCCAGATTCTCTGTTACAGGACCTCTCTCCTCTGTCTGGGTGCCGGGGCCTAAATGTGTGACAGTGGCCTGTTCCAGTGGTGGGTGACGTGAAGCCTGATTCTCTGCTATGACATGAAGACAGATTCTGTGCTGACATAAGGCCAGATTCTCTGTTACGGGACCTCTCTCCTCTGCCTGGGTGCCTGGGCCTAAATGTGTGACAGTGGCCTGTTCCAGTGGTGGGTGACGTGATGCCTAATTCTCTGCTATGACATGAAGACAGATTCTGTGCTGACATAAGGCCAGATTCTCTGTTACGGGACCTCTCTCCTCTGCCTGGGTGCCTGGGCCTAAATGTGTGACAGTGGCCTGTTCCAGTGGTGGGTGACGTGAAGCCTGATTCTCTGCTATGACATGAAGACAGATTCTGTGCTGACATAAGGCCAGATTCTCTGTTACGGGACCTCTCTCCTCTGCCTGGGTGCCTGGGCCTAAATGTGTGACAGTGGCCTGTTCCAGTGGGGGGTGACGTGATGCCTGATTCTCTGCTATGACATGAAGACAGATTCTGTGCTGACATAAGGCCAGATTCTCTGTTACAGGACCTCTCTCCTCTGCCTGGGTGCCGGGGCCTAAATGTGTGACAGTGGCCTGTTCCAGTGGTGGGTGACGTGATGCCTGATTCTCTGCTATGACATGAAGACAGATTCTGTGCTGACATAAGGCCAGATTCTCTGTTACGGGACCTCTCTCCTCTGCCTGGGCCTAAATGTGTGACAGTGGCCTGTTCCAGTGCTGGGTGACGTTAAGCCTGATTCTCTGCTATGACATGAAGACTGATTCTGTGTTGACATAAGGCCAGATTCTCTGTTACAGGACCTCTCTCCTCTGTCTGGATGCCTGGGCCTTAAAATATGACAGTGGCCTGTTCCAGTGGTGGGTGACGTGAAGCCTGATTCTCTGCTATGACATAAAGACAGATTCTGTGCTGACATAGGGCCAGATTCTCTGTTACGGTACCTCTCTCCTCTGCCTGGGTGCCTGGGCCTAAATGTGTGACAGTGGCCTGTTCCAGTGGTGGGTGACGTGATGCCTGATTCTCTGCTATGACATGAAGACAGATTCTGTGCTGACATAAGGCCAGATTCTCTGTTACAGGACCTCTCTCCTCTGTCTGAGTGCCGGGGCCTAAATGTGTGACAGTGGCCTGTTCCAGTGGTGGGTGACGTGAAGCCTGATTCTCTGCTATGACATGAAGACTGATTCTGCGCTGACATAAGGCCAGATTCTCTGTTACGGGACCTCTCTCCTCTGCCTGGGTGCCTGGGCCTAAATGTGTGACAGTGGCCTGTTCCAGTGGTGGGTGACGTGATGCCTGATTCTCTGCTATGACATGAAGACAGATTCTGTGCTGACATAAGGCCAGATTCTCTGTTACAGGACCTTTCTCCTCTGCCTGGGTGCCTGGGCCTAAATGTGTGACAGTGGCCTGTTCCAGTGGTGGGTGACGTGATGCCTGATTCTCTGCTATGACATGAAGACAGATTCTGTGCTGACATAAGGCCAGATTCTCTGTTACAGGACCTCTCTCCTCTGTCTGGGTGCCGGGGCCTAAATGTGTGACAGTGGCTTGTTCCAGTGGTGGGTGACGTGAAGCCTGATTCTCTGCTATGACATGAAGACAGATTTTGTGCTGACATAAGGCAAGATTCTCTGTTACGGGACCTCTCTCCTCTGCCTGGGTGCCTGGGCCTAAATGTGTGACAGTGGCCTGTTCCAGTGGTGGGTGACGTGATGCCTGATTCTCTGCTATGACATGAAGACAGATTCTGTGCTGACATAAGGCCAGATTCTCTGTTACGGGACCTCTCTCCTCTGCCTGGGTGCCTGGGCCTAAATGTGTGACAGTGGCCTGTTCCAGTGGTGGGTGACGTGAAGCCTGATTCTCTGCTATGACATGAAGACTGATTCTGCGCTGACATAAGGCCAGATTCTCTGTTACGGGACCTCTCTCCTCTGCCTGGGTGACTGGGCCTAAATGTGTGACAGTGGCCTGTTCCAGTGGTGGGTGACGTGATGCCTAATTCTCTGCTATGACATGAAGACAGATTCTGTGCTGACATAAGGCCAGATTCTCTGTTACAGGACCTCTCTCCTCTGTCTGGGTGCCGGGGCCTAAATGTGTGACAGTGGCCTGTTCCAGTGGTGGGTGACGTGAAGCCTGATTCTCTGCTATGACATGAAGACAGATTCTGTGCTGACATAAGGCCAGATTCTCTGTTACGGGACCTCTCTCCTCTGCCTGGGTGCCTGGGCCTAAATGTGTGACAGTGGCCTGTTCCAGTGGGGGGTGACGTGATGCCTGATTCTCTGCTATGACATGAAGACAGATTCTGTGCTGACATAAGGCCAGATTCTCTGTTACAGGACCTCTCTCCTCGGCCTGGGTGCCGGGGCCTAAATGTGTGACAGTGGCCTGTTCCAGTGGTGGGTGACGTGATGCCTGATTCTCTGCTATGACATGAAGACAGATTCTGTGCTGACATAAGGCCAGATTCTCTGTTACGGGACCTCTCTCCTCTGCCTGGGCCTAAATGTGTGACAGTGGCCTGTTCCAGTGCTGGGTGACGTTAAGCCTGATTCTCTGCTATGACATGAAGACTGATTCTGTGTTGACATAAGGCCAGATTCTCTGTTACAGGACCTCTCTCCTCTGTCTGGATGCCTGGGCCTTAAAATATGACAGTGGCCTGTTCCAGTGGTGGGTGACGTGAAGCCTGATTCTCTGCTATGACATAAAGACAGATTCTGTGCTGACATAGGGTCAGATTCTCTGTTACGGTACCTCTCTCCTCTGCCTGGGTGCCTGGGCCTAAATGTGTGACAGTGGCCTGTTCCAGTGGTGGGTGACGTGATGCCTGATTCTCTGCTATGACATGAAGACAGATTCTGTGCTGACATAAGGCCAGATTCTCTGTTACAGGACCTCTCTCCTCTGTCTGAGTGCCGGGGCCTAAATGTGTGACAGTGGCCTGTTCCAGTGGTGGGTGACGTGAAGCCTGATTCTCTGCTATGACATGAAGACTGATTCTGCGCTGACATAAGGCCAGATTCTCTGTTACGGGACCTCTCTCCTCTGCCTGGGTGCCTGGGCCTAAATGTGTGACAGTGGCCTGTTCCAGTGGTGGGTGACGTGATGCCTGATTCTCTGCTATGACATGAAGACAGATTCTGTGCTGACATAAGGCCAGATTCTCTGTTACGGGACCTCTCTCCTCTGCCTGGGTGCCTGGGCCTAAATGTGTGACAGTGGCCTGTTCCAGTGGTGGGTGACGTGAAGCCTGATTCTCTGCTATGACATGAAGACTGATTCTGCGCTGACATAAGGCCAGATTCTCTGTTACGGGACCTCTCTCCTCTGCCTGGGTGCCTGGGCCTAAATGTGTGACAGTGGCCTGTTCCAGTGGTGGGTGACATGATGCCTGATTCTCTGCTATGACATGAAGACAGATTCAGTGCTGACATAAGGCCAGATTCTCTGTTACAGGACCTCTCTCCTCTGTCTGGGTGCCGGGGCCTAAATGTGTGACAGTGGCCTGTTCCAGTGGTGGGTGACGTGAAGCCTGATTCTCTGCTATGACATGAAGACAGATTCTGTGCTGACATAAGGCCAGATTCTCTGTTACGGGACCTCTCTCCTCTGCCTGGGTGCCTGGGCCTAAATGTGTGACAGTGGCCTGTTCCAGTGGTGGGTGACGTGATGCCTGATTCTCTGCTATGACATGAAGACAGATTCTGTGCTGACATAAGGCCAGATTCTCTGTTACAGGACCTCTCTCCTCTGTCTGGGTGCCGGGGCCTAAATGTGTGACAGTGGCCTGTTCCAGTGGTGGGTGACGTGAAGCCTGATTCTCTGCTATGACATGAAGACTGATTCTGCGCTGACATAAGGCCAGATTCTCTGTTACGGGACCTCTCTCCTCTGCCTGGGTGCCTGGGCCTAAATGTGTGACAGTGGCCTGTTCCAGTGGTGGGTGACGTGATGCCTGATTCTCTGCTATGACATGAAGACAGATTCTGTGCTGACATAAGGCCAGATTCTCTGTTACAGGACCTCTCTCCTCTGTCTGGGTGCCGGGGCCTAAATGTGTGACAGTGGCCTGTTCCAGTGGTGGGTGACGTGAAGCCTGATTCTCTGCTATGACATGAAGACAGATTTTGTGCTGACATAAGGCCAGATTCTCTGTTACGGGACCTCTCTCCTCTGCCTGGGTGCCTGGGCCTAAATGTGTGACAGTGGCCTGTTCCAGTGGTGGGTGATGTGATGCCTGATTCTCTGCTATGACATGAAGACAGTTTCTGTGCTGACATAAGGCCAGATTCTCTGTTACTGGACCTCTCTCCTCTGCCTGGGTGCCTGGGCCTAAATGTGTGACAGTGGCCTGTTCCAGTGGTAGGTGACGTGAAGCCTGATTCTCTGCTATGACATGAAGACTGATTCTGCGCTGACATAAGGCCAGATTCTCTGTTACGGGACCTCTCTCCTCTGCCTGGGTGCCTGGGCCTAAATGTGTGACAGTGGCCTGTTCCAGTGGTGGGTGACGTGATGCCTGATTCTCTGCTATGACATGAAGACAGATTCTGTGCTGACATAAGGCCAGCTTCTCTGTTACAGGACCTCTCTCCTCTGTCTGGGTGCCGGGGCCTAAATGTGTGACAGTGGCCTGTTCCAGTAGTGGGTGACGTGAAGCCTGATTCTCTGCTATGACATGAAGACAGATTCTGTGCTGACATAAGGCCAGATTCTCTGTTACGGGACCTCTCTCCTCTGCCTGGGTGCCTGGGCCTAAATGTGTGACAGTGGCCTGTTCCAGTGGTGGGTGACGTGATGCCTGATTCTCTGCTATGACATGAAGACAGATTCTGTGCTGACATAAGGCCAGATTCTCTGTTACAGGACCTCTCTCCTCTGTCTGGGTGCCGGGGCCTAAATGTGTGACAGTGGCCTGTTCCAGTGGTGGGTGACGTGAAGCCTGATTCTCTGCTATGACATGAAGACAGATTCTGTGCTGACATAAGGCCAGATTCTCTGTTACGGGACCTCTCTCCTCTGCCTGGGTGCCTGGGCCTAAATGTGTGACAGTGACCTGTTCCAGTGGTGGGTGACGTGATGCCTAATTCTCTGCTATGACATGAAGACAGATTCTGTGCTGACATAAGGCCAGATTCTCTGTTACGGGACCTCTCTCCTCTGCCTGGGTGCCTGGGCCTAAATGTGTGACAGTGGCCTGTTCCAGTGGTGGGTGACGTGAAGCCTGATTCTCTGCTATGACATGAAGACAGATTCTGTGCTGACATAAGGCCAGATTCTCTGTTACGGGACCTCTCTCCTCTGCCTGGGTGCCTGGGCCTAAATGTGTGACAGTGGCCTGTTCCAGTGGTGGGTGACGTGATGCCTGATTCTCTGCTATGACATGAAGACAGATTCTGTGCTGACATAAGGCCAGATTCTCTGTTACAGGACCTCTCTCCTCTGTCTGGGTGCCGGGGCCTAAATGTGTGACAGTGGCCTGTTCCAGTGGTGGGTGACGTGAAGCCTGATTCTCTGCTATGACATGAAGACTGATTCTGCGCTGACATAAGGCCAGATTCTCTGTTACGGAACCTCTCTCCTCTGCCTGGGTGCCTGGGCCTAAATGTGTGACAGTGGCCTGTTCCAGTGGTGGGTGACGTGATGCCTGATTCTCTGCTATGACATGAAGACAGATTCTGTGCTGACATAAGGCCAGATTCTCTGTTACAGGACCTCTCTCCTCTGTCTGGGTGCCGGGGCCTAAATGTGTGACAGTGGCCTGTTCCAGTGGTGGGTGACGTGATGCCTAATTCTCTGCTATGACATGAAGACAGATTCTGTGCTGACATAAGGCCAGATTCTCTGTTACGGGACCTCTCTCCTCTGCCTGGGTGCCTGGGCCTAAATGTGTGACAGTGGCCTGTTCCAGTGGTGGGTGACGTGAAGCCTGATTCTCTGCTATGACATGAAGACAGATTCTGTGCTGACATAAGGCCAGATTCTCTGTTACGGGACCTCTCTCCTCTGCCTGGGTGCCTGGGCCTAAATGTGTGACAGTGGCCTGTTCCAGTGGTGGGTGACGTGATGCCTGATTCTCTGCTATGACATGAAGACAGATTCTGTGCTGACTCAAGGCCAGATTCTCTGTTACAGGACCTCTCTCCTCTGTCTAGGTGCCGGGGCCTAAATGTGTGACAGTGTCCTGTTCCAGTGGTGGGTGACGTGAAGCCTGATTCTCTGCTAAGACATGAAGACAGATTTTGTGCTGACATAAGGCCAGATTCTCTGTTACGGGACCTCTCTCCTCTGCCTGGGTGCCTGGGCCTAAATGTGTGACAGTGGCCTGTTCCAGTGGTGGGTGATGTGATGCCTGATTCTCTGCTATGACATGAAGACAGATTCTGTGCTGACATAAGGCCAGATTCTCTGTTACGGGACCTCTCTCCTCTGCCTGGGTGCCTGGGCCTAAATGTGTGACAGTGGCCTGTTCCAGTGGTGGGTGACGTGAAGCCTGATTCTCTGCTATGACATGAAGACTGATTCTGCGCTGACATAAGGCCAGATTCTCTGTTACGGGACCTCTCTCCTCTGCCTGGGTGCCTGGGCCTAAATGTGTGACAGTGGCCTGTTCCAGTGGTGGGTGACGTGATGCCTGATTCTCTACTATGACATGAAGACAGATTCTGTGCTGACATAAGGCCAGATTCTCTGTTACAGGACCTCTCTCCTCTGTCTGGGTGCCAGGGCCTAAATGTGTGACAGTGGCCTGTTCCAGTGGTGGGTGACGTGATGCCTGATTCTCTGCTATGACATGAAGACTGATTCTGCGCTGACATAAGGCCAGATTCTCTGTTACGGGACCTCTCTCCTCTGCCTGGGTGCCTGGGCCTAAATGTGTGACAGTGGCCTGTTCCAGTGGTGGGTGACGTGATACCTGATTCTCTGCTATGACATAAAGACTGATTCTGCGCTGACATAAGGCCAGATTCTCTGTTACGGGACTTCTCTCCTCTGCCTGGGTGCCTGGGCCTAAATGTGTGACAGTGGCCTGTTCCAGTGGTGGGTGACGTGATGCCTGATTCTCTGCTATGACATGAAGACAGATTCTGTGCTGACATAAGGCCAGATTCTCTGTTACTGGACCTCTCTCCTCTGCCTGGGTGCCTGGGCCTAAATGTGTGACAGTGGCCTGTTCCAGTGGTAGGTGACGTGAAGCCTGATTCTCTGCTATGACATGAAGACTGATTCTGCGCTAACATAAGGCCAGATTCTCTGTTACGGGACCTCTCTCCTCTGCCTGGGTGCCTGGGCCTAAATGTGTGACAGTGGCCTGTTCCAGTGGTGGGTGACGTGATGCCTGATTCTCTGCTATGACATGAAGACAGATTCTGTGCTGACATAAGGCCAGATTCTCTGTTACAGGACCTCTCTCCTCTGTCTGGGTGCCGGGGCCTAAATGTGTGACAGTGGCCTGTTCCAGTGGTGGGTGACGTGAAGCCTGATTCTCTGCTATGACATGAAGACAGATTCTGTGCTGACATAAGGCCAGATTCTCTGTTACGGGACCTCTCTCCTCTGCCTGGGTGCCTGGGCCTAAATGTGTGACAGTGGCCTGTTCCAGTGGTGGGTGACGTGATGCCTGATTCTCTGCTATGACATGAAGACAGATTCTGTGCTGACATAAGGCCAGATTCTCTGTTACAGGACCTCTCTCCTCTGTCTGGGTGCCTGGGCCTAAATGTGTGACAGTGACCTGTACCAGTGGTGGGTGACGTGAAGCCTGATTCTCTGCTAAGACATTAAGACAGATTTTGTGCTGACATAAGGCCAGATTCTCTGTTACGGGACCTCTCTCCTCTGCCTGGGTGCCTGGCCCTAAATGTGTGACAGTGGCCTGTTCCAGTGGTGGGTGACGTGAAGCCTGATTCTCTGCTATGACATGAAGACAGATTCTGTGCTGACATAAGGCCAGATTCTCTGTTACGGGACCTCTCTCCTCTGCCTGGGTGCCTGGGCCTAAATGTGTGACAGTGGCCTGTTCCAGTGGTGGGTGACGTGAAGCCTGATTCTCTGCTATGACATGAAGACAGATTCTGTGCTGACATAAGGCCAGATTCTCTGTTACGGGACCTCTCTCCTCTGCCTGGGTGCCTGGGCCTAAATGTGTGACAGTGACCTGTTCCAGTGGTGGGTGACGTGATGCCTAATTCTCTGCTATGACATGAAGACAGATTCTGTGCTGACATAAGGCCAGATTCTCTGTTACGGGACCTCTCTCCTCTGCCTGGGTGCCTGGGCCTAAATGTGTGACAGTGGCCTGTTCCAGTGGTGGGTGACGTGAAGCCTGATTCTCTGCTATGACATGAAGACAGATTCTGTGCTGACATAAGGCCAGATTCTCTGTTACGGGACCTCTCTCCTCTGCCTGGGTGCCTGGGCCTAAATGTGTGACAGTGGCCTGTTCCAGTGGTGGGTGACGTGAAGCCTGATTCTCTGCTATGACATGAAGAGTGATTCTGCGCTGACATAAGGCCAGATTCTCTGTTACGGGACCTCTCTCCTCTGCCTGGGTGCCTGGGCCTAAATGTGTGACAGTGGCCTGTTCCAGTGGTGGGTGACGTGATGCCTGATTCTCTGCTATGACATGAAGACAGATTCTGTGCTGACATAAGGCCAGATTCTCTGTTACAGGACCTCTCTCCTCTGTCTGGGTGCCGGGGCCTAAATGTGTGACAGTGGCCTGTTCCAGTGGTGGGTGACGTGAAGCCTGATTCTCTGCTATGACATGAAGACAGATTCTGTGCTGACATAAGGCCAGATTCTCTGTTACGGGACCTCTCTCCTCTGCCTGGGTGCCTGGGCCTAAATGTGTGACAGTGGCCTGTTCCAGTGGTGGGTGACGTGAAGCCTGATTCTCTGCTATGACATGAAGATTGATTCTGCGCTGACATAAGGCCAGATTCTCTGTTACGGGACCTCTCTCCTCTGCCTGGGTGCCTGGGCCTAAATGTGTGACAGTGGCCTGTTCCAGTGGTGGGTGACGTGATGCCTGATTCTCTGCTATGACATGAAGACAGATTCTGTGCTGACATAAGGCCAGATTCTCTGTTACAGGACCTCTCTCCTCTGTCTGGGTGCCGGGGCCTCAATGTGTGACAGTGGCCTGTTCCAGTGGTGGGTGACGTGAAGCCTGATTCTCTGCTATGACATGAAGACAGATTCTGTGCTGACATAAGGCCAGATTCTCTGTTACGGGACCTCTCTCCTCTGCCTGGGTGCCTGGGCCTAAATGTGTGACAGTGGCCTGTTCCAGTGGTGGGTGACGTGAAGCCTGATTCTCTGCTATGACATGAAGACAGATTCTGTGCTGACATAAGGCCAGATTCTCTGTTACGGGACCTCTCTCCTCTGCCTGGGTGCCTGGGCCTAAATGTGTGACAGTGGCCTGTTCCAGTGGTGGGTGACGTGAAGCCTGATTCTCTGCTATGACATGAAGACAGATTCTGTGCTGACATAAGGCCAGATTCTCTGTTACGGGACCTCTCTCCTCTGCCTGGGTGCCTGGGCCTAAATGTGTGACAGTGGCCTGTTCCAGTGGTGGGTGACGTGAAGCCTTATTCTCTGCTATGACATGAAGACTGATTCTGCGCTGACATAAGGCCAGATTCTCTGTTACGGGACCTCTCTCCTCTGCCTGGGTGCCTGGGCCTAAATGTGTGACAGTGGCCTGTTCCAGTGGTGGGTGACGTGAAGCCTTATTCTCTGCTATGACATGAAGACTGATTCTGCGCTGACATAAGGCCTGATTCTCTGCTATGGGACCTCTCTCCAATTGATATTGTTTAATTTTTATTTATTTTATTTTTATTTTAATTCATTTCCCTATCCACATTTGTTTGCAGGGGATTTAACTACATTTTGCTGCCTTTTGCAGCCCTCTAGCCCTTTCCTGGGCTGTTTTACAGCCTTTTTAGTGCCAAAAAGTTCGGGTCCCCATTGACTTCAATGTTCTGGTCGGGTTCGGATCCCGAACTCAAACATTTCCGGGAAGTTCGGCCGAACTTCTCGAACCCGAACATCCAGGTGTTCGCTCAACTCTAACTTCAATCAATCCACAAAATCCACAGATTAGTAATCTAAAATATCAGGATAGTTCTTGTTCACACAGCGTATATTGCAATCTGATTGGTGATGTTATATCAGAGTGCTGTATATCGATTGCAGTCTTGTAGGAATAAAAGTCCACTTATGGAATAGAAATAATTTGCTTAAGTCCTACTTTCTAGGAGATCTCCAATCACAATACTGTTTCGCAGGTATTTACCAAGTATTATATGCTAGTGTTGTAGCGTTAATATAATCAGATGATTATAATACTCTATTCAGTCCCAGATCGACTATAATCGCTGGAATATTTTGCATGTGCTTCCCAGGTGTTGGCTACCGATCATATGAGCCAATATAGTCAGCTGGCTATGTTGTATTATTCAGTCCCGTATTAACTGTAGCTGTTATGCTCATATATGCCCACAGGGAAGGAGAGTTCCCGAAACGCGTATGGGCTGGATTGCACACCTGTAAGAAAAGCACCTCCGCAGCTATAAGCATGGCCATGCTGTAAAACCCGATTGAAGGATTGCAGAAGTAATCGGAATTACACCGAAGATATATTGCTTTCTATCTACTGTGCCGGACGAGAATATGTGGATCAAGCTAAAACAAAATCCCATTTGAATTCTCGTGAGATCCCGGGTAAGCCAGCTGGAGCAGGACGGAGTGAGACGCCGGCAGTGTCCCGCGCCGCCCGATCCTTGCCTGCAATAGATCGCCAACAAGGAGGAAGGTAAGAAGCTTCCATATATGAGCATAACAGCTACAGTTAATACGGGACTGAATAATACAACATAGCCAGCTGACTATATTGGTGCATATGATCGGTACCCAACACCTGGGAAGCACATGCAAAATATTCCAGCAATTATAGTCGATCTGGGACTGAATACAGTATTATAATCATCTGACTATATTGACGCTACAACACTAGCGTATAATACTTGGGAAATACCTGTGAAACAGTACTGTGATTGGAGATCTCCTAGAAAGTAGGACTTAAGCAAATTATTTCTATTCCATAAGCGGACTTTTATTCCTACAGGACTGCAATCGATATACAGCACTCTGATATAACATCACCAATCAGATTGCAATATATACGCTGTGTGAACAAGAACTATCCTGATATTTTAGATTACTAATCTGCGTATTTTGTGGATTGATTAAAGTGCATTTTATATTTTTTATTGATTTACAATCAACAATTGACTATATTTTAATACAATTTTACACTTGTTTATTTATTATTGTGATTTAATTAAATTTTATGTACTTTATGATCCAAATGAAGTGTGCTCGCCCATCATTCTAGTTTTACAATGTTAGGAAGGTGGAGGTCAAGATTGCAAAGAATGGAACTTCCAAAATTTATCTTAGACCTATAACTGTCATTATAGTTTTAGTTTCAGGTTAGCTAGCATTCTATTTCCTGTTTATATGTTTTTTCTGCATAGCAGTAGTTATTTAGGTAGTGACATAATAATTATGCCAGACAGGGAGTGTTCTGCCCATTTTGTGCATAAAAAATGTATGTAATGTACTGTAAAGATTATACTGAAATGTTATGTTTGACGTTGCTGCCATCTAGTGGTCAAAGTTAGTTTCTACTTCGCCAGAACTTTACAGGAAGTGTATTTTTCTCAGAGTCAGAGGCAGTAACCTTTAACCTGGAACTGTATTTCCTCCATTTCATGACTGCTCCTGGATCTAGCAGGCTGCATGCAGAGGAGCTCTTGATCTATTTCTGGACTAATGATGGAATTGTCTGTGAGTACTCTCACTGATGGAGTGAGGCTGCTGTATAATGTTTAATGTATTGACACATATGTTTTGTTTATGTTTTTATTGTAGTTTTATAAAGTTATTCAGAAAAGAGAATACATACAGATCTGATGTCTCACGTTTCTTGACTTCTGAATTATTGTTAAGCTGTCTGACTAGTGTTATACAACAGTTCAATAGCGCGAAGCAGAACAGTGTGTGTCAAACAAAGGTGTTAGTTTATAGAAAGATTTGTTTGAGGAAAAAATGGTGATTCTGTGCAGATTGCAATACTGTCCAGCTTCTGTGCCCTACCTGCTCCAGGAATCCAAAACCAGGTTCTAACACAGTATTTCAATGCAGCTATAAACAATAGCGCTCAGAGACTAGGCTTCGTCCATGCTGACTTCTGTGATTGCAATTCAAGCCCTTCCCAACATGCATATCCATTGAAATGACAGCTCTGTTTAACTGCATATGAAAATGGCTGCCTCCAGAAAATCAAAATGGCAGCCTCCATGAAAATTTCAATAGACGGAACACTGAGCGTGTCACATTGGAACCCTTCAGCATCCATGGATGATGACATCACAATGGGCCCTTGCTGTTTTCCTTCCTGGCAGCAGCCATAATTCTTCATTCTTCAGTCAGTTGTGGATCCATGCACATCAACAAGTATGATGCCAATCCACAGGTACGGACGAGTTTTTGTTTGTGTGAAACGAAGGAGTCAGTTTATGGAAAGATTTGTTTGAGAGAAAAATGGCATTTCTGTGCAGATTGGAATAATGTCCAGCGTCTATTAGCAGACCCAGAACACAAAACCTTCTTATCTGTTTCTGACGGTATGGCCATAAGGACTTAGAGAGTACCTCTCTTTTTCCGCTGTTGTACCTTGGGAGAAGGAAGCAGCCACAAACAGAGCTATGCCTTTTCTGGTTCTTGCTTTTTGGCCACTGCAATGCAGGTGCAGATCAGTTTAGCGTCTGCAACTCACCGCCTATCATGATATAATATCTTTTATGGATTTTTGTAGCTGGCAGAATGAGAATGTGCCTGTTGTCCAATGAAAGTTCTGTGCTAGTACTTGAAAGGAATCCATGTTCTTTATTATGTCAAAACCAATTGTGCCTTTTGCTGAAGTTTCGTTTCTCTGTTAGGAACTAACTCTGATTGCTTTGGAAATAATTGTTGTAAGGTTTCTATTCTCTGTAACCCTGAATCTTATCTCTTTGGCACTACTCCCGGACAATATTCCTAATATTGAAGTTCCGTTTTTGTTTCTATTTCTTTGACTGTAGAATGAAACGTGTTAATATGATAGGTTAAATACGTAACTTACGATGATATGCTAATAAAGAGGGTAAAGTCCCCTCTATATAACCTGTGTGCATTAAAAATAAACCTCAGAGTGTTCATTCAGTACATCACTGTTGTGTCTTTCATTACCTACTGAGTGAAGCGCTCTATTGACGTCAGAAAGGGACTCAAACCAAGCCGATACTAGAAGTTTGGTGCCAGGGGTACCAAGTGGGACGTTGAGATTCCTATCAGTTTGGGGGCTCGTCCGGGAAAATGATTTGGGTTTAACAAAATGACTGTATGATTCTAACATGTATATTGTCTTACAGCGACAGACCATCAGCAATTCTGGTCTGTTTCCCGGAAAGCTGTGTTTGTCTGTGCTGCAAGTTTTGGGATGAAACAAAGACAATTGTGTGATTAGGTTGGAAGACAAATGATTCAGTGGAATGTGAATGGGTGTGGCTCTGAGTTGTAGTGGAGTTGAAAGTGTGAAAGAGCCCTAATGGATGCTTTAGCAGAGCTGTGTGTGCAATTCAGTTTTTATGTGTAAGGGCGAGGTTATGAGCTGTTTTGTGAAGATGAGTACATGAAATGTATATGAATGTGTATGGAGTACGATATTTGTTTTCATATAATATGCGCATTGAGAATTTTATTTTTCTTGGAAGTTTTTGGTTTTTTATTGGTGCCAACAGCATTGATCAAGCTGTACATTTTTTTTATCGAAGTTAATGAAAAGTTTATTATGGGCCCTTTGTGTGCTCATATCTGTATTGTCAGATCTGTTTGTTTCAATGTTTGAAGTTATGTGTTACATGTTAAGTGTTGTGCTTCACATCAGAGCTCTGTCCTCATGGACAGCTGGGACACTAATGACAGACAGAAGGTGGACCACAGCGTCCGACTAAAAGGGGTGGACTTAGATGACTCAGAGTAGGATTCATGGTAGATAGCAGTGCAACCTCAAGTGTGTTAAGTAAAGATTTGTTCATTAAGCTTGACTTACAAGTGTCAGCCAAAAATCAGGGCATAAGAGTACACTCAGATCTCATTCCAATCTCTACACCAGTGCCAGTGATTCTTGCAAACATACAGAACCACCCAGAACTTAATAACATTAACCCTGCATTATGGTCTTCAAATGAATATGACACAGGATTCATATATTGCACACCTTACAAAGCTACTGTAAAACCAGGTGTCATTTCAGTGTTCCAGAAACAATACCTACTGCCAAAAGAGAAACTCGATGGACTTAGGCCAATGATAAAAGAATTCCTACACAAGGGAATCCTGCAGAGTAAGTGATGTTATATGTGTAATATTATTATAGAAGACAAAAATTGTTCAACAATTTTCTTTCCCCCGCAGTGTAATGTGAGAATCCAGCTTTTAACAAGAATTATTATATATGTACAACATTAACTAAGAACATCTGACATATAAAATGTGGACACAAAGTGTCATTAGGGAAAATGCAATGGTGTAAACAGCAAGTCGAATACTTGGGGTTTGTCCTCAAAAGGGGGAAAGGAGGATCAGTCCAGGGAGAGTTCAGTCTGTAGTGGGCTTGGTCACACCGCTCTCCAAGAAGGAAATGCTATCCTTCCTTGGAATGATAAACTACTGCAGACAATGGATCCCAGACTGTTCCTACTATGACAATATCTTGAGGCAGGCAACACTGCAGGACAAACCTGATTTAATAAGATGGTCTTCAGAAATGTACAATGCATTTGATTATCTGAAATGTTCATTAATGTCAAGTCCAGGATTGGGCCTCCCTGACTACAAACTTCCACATGTTTGCACAACAAAATTGTAAAACCATGGCGGGTGTACTGACACAAGAACACGGAGGCAAGTTGCGTCCTTGTGTATTTTTCTCAAAGGTAATGCCCACCCATGTTCAAGGGATGCCGGCATGTCTGTGTTCTCTTGCAGCCTGTGCTATGATGGTAGAGTTGGCAACTCCTTTCACAATGTGACGTTACACCATTTTTGCACACCACTCATGATGTTGTAGGCCTACTCAAGGGCATCCACACTCAACACAGCAGGCAGCTGAGCTCATTGCACTCACTAGAGCATGTATTCTACATACTGATAGACCTGTCACCATCTATACTGATAGTAGATACGCACATGGGGTAGTGTGGGACCATGGTATGATTTGAGGAAAGGATTCACGGCAGCAGATGGTAAGGATCATGTCTCACAGGGCAATGCGCTGGCAGATAAGGTGGCAAAACGAGTGGCCAAATGCAACCCCACAGGTCCATGTAACCATTGGGAGATGCCATGTTTGGCACCTCCAACCCCTGAGATGTCACAAATGCTTACTGATCTTCAAAGATATGCCACTGAACAGGAACAGCAAGACTGGTGTTATCCAGTATTGCAGAAAAATCCTAAGACAGGATTAGTCTGCAAAGAGGGGGTAGGATATAACAGCATTGAGAATCCTTACAGATACTCATGGGAAGGCCTTTCCCCACCCGCCCAACAATAGTGCAGGAAGGAGACTTTGATTTTATATGGGAAGAATATGTCACCAAATTGATACAGGTACTTAATAAAATTGAGGAAAAAGTTGCTTGTAAGTCTCCCTCTCTTCCACAGGAACCCACCCACCCATACAGGGTGGAGGATGAGGTAGTGATCAAAACACTGAAGAAAGGAAAATCCCAAGGTGACTTCGCATATGGCCCACCCACTACCGTGGTCGCAGTAACCAGAACAGCCGTGCTGACTGAACAGTCTCCAACTTGGATCCACCCCACCCGAGTGAAGCTTGTGATAACAAGAGAGGAGGCAGGAACGGAGGCAGACAGCCTTGGCCTTGAAGAAGGACAAGAGGTACTAACGGGGGCAGACAGCCCTGACCTCCAACAAGGCCCAGAGGTACTAACGGGGGCAGACAGCCCTGACCTCCAACATGATGAGCTCCTCACTCTTTTCTGGGAAATGGTTGAATGTACTGACTAAGATTTTACCAATTAGTAGTAAGGGAGAAGTAGCCGCAACTAGCAAGGGCGGCGTCATCACCTTTTGGTATAATTCATCTAACACTCACGTAGCTACCTACACCTTTTGTCTTTGTGATATATTGAAAACATGTTCATATTATAACTATTGTTCCAACAACTATGTAGAAGGACAGGCCTATATATGTGTAACAGACTCATACTGGGGAAAAGGTTGTGGATACTGGGGATCAGTGGGATGGAATACAGGGACAGAATGGGGATATAAACCAGAAAGCGCCCTCAAAAGGAGGGATAAAAATTCTAAGTCCCTTTTGACTAGAATGACACTCCTTGAGCGAGGGACGTGTTATGTGGACACCTCCTCATTGAATTATTGCAAAAAAAGGTCAGCGGAAATGAAAATTGTATTGACAATAGAAAACCCTGGTAAATATGATGAAGGAGATTATGTATTGGGATGATACTTCCATAAAATGTGGGGAGCTGAGACTTCCCGGGTAACACAAATGTTCAAACTTAGAGATATGTATAAGTCTAAGGAATACCAACCCATCACAGGTGTCCCCAAAAACCCACTAGCCCCACATATAGTTTCTTTAAAAAACCTAAGGGCCATATCTAATCCCACATATGAGGATACTTTGGCCATGGGGACGGGTTTTTCTGATGTTAATTTGTGGCTGGAGTGGATAAAGTATAGTGCAGCACTGTGAATAAAAGTAACTGTTACATATGCGGTGCTGCCAAGCCACACCTAGGTACCGTACCCCTAGTGTTACCAGAAAGTGTTGAAGAATGTTTCTTGACTCTTTTTGTTAATATGTCTTATAACCACAGTGCATGTACAGAATGGAAATCAAAATACCCTCTTTTGTTAAAAAATCCTCGCCCAGGGGCAGGTATCCAGGTGTATCCAGGTAACTACACATGTTACAAAGGGAGTACACATGGGAGGAATGTACAGAATTTCACCAAAGGTTATTGTCACAAATACAGCAATCTGAACATATCCCTCACTCAGAACCAAGTGTACTCCATAGGAGATGTGTACTGGATCTGTGGAGATGGAAAAATAAGATCCAGATTGGAAGGTGCCTGGAAAGGTGAATGTGCGCTTGCCAAAGCTATAATGAACATGGACATTTTTACTGAATCAGATATTATAGAAAAAGGGGTGCTAAAGATAAGCAAAAGAAGCAGCCCCCTTTCAAGTTTTGATCCCCATGTGTATATAGATGCAATAGGGGTTCCAAGAGGGGTCCCAGATGAGTTCAAAGCTAGAGATCAAGTAGCCGCCGGATTTGAATCAATATTTCCCATCATTACTGTGAATAAAAATGTGGATTGGATAAATTACATATACTACAATCAGCAAAGGTTTGTAAACTATACCAGAGATGCATTTCTAGGGGTAGCAGAAGAACTACAAGCAGACTCGATCATGACATTCCAGAATCGAATGGTGTTGGATATGATTCTTGCAGAGAAGGGCGGAGTGTGCCGAGTATTGATTGATCCAACCTCCTGCTGCACATACATACCAAATAATACTGGCCCCACTGGTAAGGTCACAATAGCTATAAAAAAGCTTGAAGATCTGTCAATAGAACTGAAAAAGAACTCAGGTATAAATAATCCATGGGATCAATACTTTGGGTGGTTCACAAGTTGGAAACAAGGTCTCATGCAACTAGGGATTGTCATACTAATAGTAATTGTAGTAATAGGTGTAGTAGCATTATGTGTTATTCCCTGCGTGAGACGAATGCTAGAAAAAGGGCTCTCTAATATGTCATTATATCAGACTACTCTACCCCAGGAGGATCGAAGCCCAGATGGGTATAAGAATTACCTAATATCATATAGAGAGAAAAAGGACAAGAAAGGAAAGAACCATGTAGTGTGATCCACTAAAGGTTCTAAGAGGGGATTTGAAAGGAATCCATGTTCTTTATTATGTCAAAACCAATTGTGCCTTTTGCTGAAGTTTCGTTTCTCTGTTAGGAACTAACTCTGATTGCTTTGGAAATAATTGTTGTAAGGTTTCTATTCTCTGTAACCGTGAATCTTATCTCTTTGGCACTACTCCCGGACAATATTCCTAATATGGAAGTTCCGTTTTTGTTTCTATTTCTCTGACTGTAGAATGAAACGTGTTAATATGATAGGTTAAATACATAACTTACGATGATATGCTAATAAAGAGGGTAAAGCCCCCTCTATTTAACCTGTGTGCATTAAAAATAAACCTCAGAGTGTTCATTCAGTACATCACTGTTGTGTCTTTCATTACCTACTGAGTGAAGTGCTCTCCTGACGTCAGAAAGGGACTCAAACCAAGCCGATACTAGAAGTTTGGTGCCAGGGGTACCAAGTGGGACGTTGAGATTTCTATCAGTACTCAATGTACTTAGCACCTCTACAATTGCCCTACCTGCTACAGGAATCCAAAAGCAGGTTCTAATCCAGTATTTCAATACAGCTATAAACAGTGGTGCCCAGAGACTAGGCTCCGTACATGTTAACTTATGTCGTTGCAATCGAAACCCTTCCCAACATGTCTTATCCATTGAAATGGCAGCTCTGTTTAATTGCATATCAAAATGTCTGCCTCCACAAAATCAGTATGGCAGCCTCCATGAAAATTTGAATAGACAGAACAGTGAGCATGTCACAATGGAACCCTTCAGCATCCAAGGATGATGACATCACAATGGGCTCTTTCTGTTTTCCTCCCTGGCAGCAGCCATGATCCTTTATTTTTTA
This sequence comes from Bufo bufo, assembly GCF_905171765.1. Classification (NCBI taxonomy): domain Eukaryota; kingdom Metazoa; phylum Chordata; class Amphibia; order Anura; family Bufonidae; genus Bufo; species Bufo bufo. Next base: position 181,535,030 of record NC_053393.1, on the reverse strand, counting down.
GTCAGGTGTAGATCCATGCACATCTACAGGTATGGGTGACAATCAGCAGGTAAGGAAGCATTTTTATGTGTGTCAAACAAAGGTGTCAGTTTATGAAAAGATCTTTTTGAGGAAATAATGGCTATTTTGTGCAGATTGGAATACTGTCCAGCTTTTATTAGCAGGCTCAGAACAAAAAAGCCTTTTTATCTGTTTCTGACTGTATGTCCATATGAACTCCGAGAGTACCACTCTTTAACCACAGTCGCAACGCGGGGGAAGGAAGCAGTCACCGACGGAGCTATGCCTTTTATGGTTCTTGCTTTTTGGCCACTGCAATGCAGGTGCAGATCAGTTTAGCGTCTGCAACTCACCTCCTCTCATTAGATACCATATCTTTTATGGATTTTTGTAGCTGGCAGAATGAGAATGTGCCTGTTGTCCAATAAAAGTTCTGTGCTAGTACTCAATGTACTTAGCACCTCTGCAACTGCCCTACCTGCTCCAGGGATCCAAAAGCAGGTTCTAACCCAGTATTTCAATGCAGTTATAAACAGTGGTTCTCAGAGACTAGGCTTCGTCCATGCAAACTTCTGACAGTGCAATACAAACCCTTCCCAACATTTCTTATCCATTGAAATGACAGCTCTGTTTAACTGCATATTAAAATGGCTGCCTCCAGAAAATCAATATAGCAGACTCCATGAAAATATCAATAGACGGAACACTGAGCGTGTCACAATGGAACCCTTCAGCATCCAAGGATGATGACATCACAATGGGCTCTTTCTGTTTTCCTCCCTGGCAGCAGCCATGATCCTTTATTTTTTAGTCAGGTGTGGATCCATGCACATCTACAGGTATGGGTGCCAATCAGCAGGTAAGGACGCATTTTTATGTGTGTCAAACAAAGGTGTCAGTTTATGAAAATATTTTTTTGAGGAAATAATGGCTATTTTGTGCAGATTGGAATACTGTCCAGCTTTTATTAGCAGGCTCCGAACACAAAAGCCTTTTTATCTGTTTTGGATGGTATGGCCATATGAACTCCGAGCGTACCCCTCTTTAACCACTGTCGCAACGTGGGGGAAGGAAGCAGTCACCGACGGAGCTATGCCTTTTCTGGTTCTTGCTTTTTGGCAACTACAATGCAGGTGCAGATCAGTTTAGCGTCTGCAACTCACCACCTCTCATGAGATACCATATCTTTTATGGATTTTTGTAGCTGGCAGAATAAGAATGCGCCTCTTCTCCAAGACTAGGCTTTGTCCATGCTGATTTCTGTGATTGCAATCCACGCCCTGCCCAACATTTCTTATCCATTGAAATGACAGCTCTGTTTAACCTCATATCAAAATAGCTGCCTCCAGAAAATCAATATCGCAGCCTCCATTAAAATTTCAATAGATGGAACAGTGAGCGTGTCACAATGGAACCCTTCAGCATCCATGGATGATGAGATCACGATGGGCCCTTGCTGTTTTCCTTCCTGCAACAGCCATATTTCTTCATTCTTCAGTCAGTTGTGGATCCATTCACATCAACAGGTATGATGCCAATCCACAGGCACGGATGCATTTAGCATCTGCTACTCACCTCCTCTCATTAGATACCAGATCTCTTATAGATTTTTGTAACTGGCAGAATGAGAATGTCCAATAAAAGTTCTGTCCTAATACTCAATGTACTTAGCACCTCTGCAACTGCCCTACCTGCTCCAGGATTTCAAAAGCAGGTTCTAACCCAGTAATTTCAATGCAGCTATAAACAGTGGTGCTCAGAGACTAGGCTTCGTCCATGCTAACTTCTGTGGTTGCAATCCAAACCCTTCCCAACATATCTTATCCATTGAAATGACAGCTCAGTTTAACTGCATATCAAAATGTCTGTCTCCAGAAAATCTGTATGGCAGCCTCCATGAAAATTTCAATAGACAGAACACTGAGCGTGTCACAATGGAACCCTTCAGCATCCATGGATGATGACATCACAATGGGCCCTTGCTGTTTTCCTTCCTGGCAGCAGGCATAATTCTTCATTCCTCAGTCAGGTGTGGATCCATGCACATCAACAGGTATGGTGCCAATACACAGGAATGGACGCGTTTTTGTTTCTGTGAAACGAAGGAGTCAGTTAATGTAAAGATTTGTTTGAGGGAAAAATGGCATTTCTGTGCAGATTGGAATACTGTCCAGCGTCTATTTGCAGTCCTTCTTATCTGTTTCTGACGGTATGGCCATATTAACTCCGAGAGTACCTCTTTTTTTTTCCGCTGTTGTACCTTGGGGGAAGGAAGCAGCCACTTTTTTTTTTTTTATATATATATATATATATATATTGCAGTTGCCTGCCCATGTGTGAGAGGCTGCAGGCTCAGTCACAGACAGTACTGTGTGCACACCATTCATACAGGGTGTGACAGAAAATACCTTTCAGATAAAAAAAAATTCTATTTAATCTTTTTCTGTGATATAATAACAGTTGCAAGCCAGTGTTTGTCAGGCCCACACAGACTGTATTGTGGCCACTGGCTAGGCCTCCACTCATACTGTTACAGGGTGTCACTCACTCAAATACCTTTCAGATAAAATAAATTCTATTTAATATTTTTCTGTGATATAATCACATTTGCAAGCTTGTGTGTGTCAGGCCCACACAGACTGTATTGTGGCCACTGGCTAGTGGCTAGGCCTCCACTCATACAGTTACAGGGTGTCACTCACTCACAAATACCTCGCAGATAAAAAAAAAATATTATTTAATCTTTTTCTGTGATATAATAACAGTTGCAAGCCAGTGTGTGTCAGGCCCACACAGACTGTATTGTGGCCACTGGCTAGGCCTCTACTCATACCGTTACAGGGTGTCACTCACTCACAAATACCTCGCAGATAAAAAAAAATTCTATTTAATATTTTTCTGTGATATAATCACAGTTGCAAGCCAGTGTGTGTCAGGCCCACACAGACTGTATTGTGGCCACTGGCTAGGCCTCCACTCATACCGTTACAGGGTGTCACTCACTCACAAATACCTCGCAGATAAATAAAAATTCTATTTAATATTTTTCTGTGATATAATCACTGTTGCAAGCCAGTGTGTGTCAGCCCACACAGACTGTACTGTACCCACTGTCCACCACTTATATAGGGTGGCACAGTACCTTGCACGCATAGTAACACTTATCTAATAAAAAATAACAGGCTGAGGCAGGCCACGCCGCAGGGGCCGTCATGTTCGTGGTGCTGTGATTTCCACTGGCCCTGGAAAAATGCCCAGTGTTCAGAGGCCACGTACCCTGAACCCAAAAAATTTGGAGAAAATAGTTGACTGGCTTACACAGGACACCCAATCTTCAACAGCTTCCGCTAAGAACCTTGACGCCCCATCCTCCTCCAGCTCAGCTTTGGTCACCTGCTCTCAAGTTACCACTCTCCTGCCCGCCGCCACCACCACCACTTCCACCACAGCCACCACAGCCGCTTCACTTGATCCCTCAGAGGAGTTATTTACACATCAGTTGGATGAAATTAGTGATGCGCAACCATTATTGCCAGAGGATGGAGATAACAGGGATATGTCTCAGTCAGGCAGCATTACACACATGGACATACAGTATGATGATGATGATGATGTTGTACCCGCTGCTGCTTCCTTTGCTGAGGTGTCAGATACAAGTGAAGTGGTTGATGATGACGATGTGTCCGTGGATGCCACGTGGGTGCCTGCTCGAAGAGAAGAAGAAGAGGGGGAAAGTTCAGAAGGGGAGACAGAGAGAAGGAGGGACGAGTTGGAAGCAGGGGGAGGTCGTCACAAGGAGCTAGTGGCACAGTCAGACAGCATGTATCGGCACCCGGGGTCAGCCAGACAGCACGCCAATCAACACATTCTGTTGCCACCACCAGAATGCCGTCATTGCAAAGCTCAGCAGTGTGGTATTTTTTTTGTGTGTCTGCCTCTGACAACAGCGATGCCATTTGCAACCTGTGCCAAAAGAAACTGAGTCGTGGGAAATCCAACACCCACCTAGGTACAACTGCTTTGCGAAGGCACATGATCGCACATCACAAACGCCCATGGGATCAACACATGATGACGAGTAGAAGCAGCACACAAGCTCAAAGCCACCATCCTCCTCCTGGTCCAGCATCTTCAGCCACGTCAACCACTGCTGTCCTCCTTGCCCCCTCTCAACCACCCGCCACTCCGCCTCTCACCTTCAGCAGTTCCATCTCATCTGCCCACAGTCAGGTGTCTTTAAAGGAAATGTTTGAGCGTAGGAAGCCAATGTCACAGTGTCACCCCTTTGCCCGGCGTCTGACAGCTGGCTTGACGGAACTCTTAGCCCGCCAGCTTTTACCATACCAGCTGGTGGAGTCTGAGGCCTTCAAAAAATTTGTCGCTATTGGGACACCACAGTGGAAGGTACCCGGACAAATTTTTTTTTCAAAAAAGGCAATCCCAAACCTTTACTCTTTACTTTAGTGATTGAAAAGGAAGTCATGGCATCTCTGGCATACAGTATTGGGGCAAGGGTCCATCTGACCCCTGATACCTAGTCTGCAAAGCACGGTCAGGGCAGGTACAGTACAGACCAAAAGTTTGGACACACCTTCTCATTCAAAGAGTTTTCTTTATTTTCATGACTATGAAGGCATCAAAACTAAGAATTAACACATGTGGAATTATATACATAACAAACAAGTGTGAAACAACTGAAAATATGTCATATTCTAGGTTCTTCAAAGTAGCCACCTTTTGCTTTGATTACTGCTTTGCACACTCTTGGCATTCTCTTGATGAGCTTCAAGAGGTAGTCCCCTGAATTGGTTTTCACTTCACAGGTGTGCCCTGTCAGGTTTAATAAGTTGGATTTCTTGCCTTATAAATGGGGTTGGGTGGGACCATCAGTTGCGTTGAGGAGAAGTCAGGTGGATACACAGCTGATAGTCCTACTGAATAGACTGTTAGAATTTGTATTATGGCAAGAAAAAAGCAGCTAAGTAAAGAAAAACGAGTGTCCATCATTACTTTAAGAAATGAAGATCAGTCAGTCAGCCAAAAAATTTGGGAAACTTTGAAAGTAAGGGCTATTTGACCATGAAGGAGAGTGATGGGGTGCTGTGCCAGATGACGTGGCCTCCACAGTCACCAGACCTGAACCCAATCAAGATGGTTTGGGGTGAGCTGGACCGCAGAGTGAAGGCAAAAGGACCAACAAGTGCAAAGCATCTCTGGGAACTCCTTCAAGACTGTTGGAAGACCATTTCAGGGGACTACATCTTGAATCTCATCAAGAGAATGCCAAGAGTGTGCAAAGCAGTAATCAAAGCAAAAGGTGGCTACTTTGAAGAACCTAGAATATGACATATTTTCAGTTGTTTCACACTTGTTTGTTATGTATATAATTCCACATGTGTTAATTCATAGTTTTGATGCCTTCATAGTCATAAAAATAAAGAAAACTCTTTGAATGAGAAGGTGTGTCCAAACTTTTGGTCTGTACTGTATATCAACTACACTGCGCATTGGGTCAACCTGCTGACGGCTGACAAGCATGGAATGCGTGGCTCTGCAGCGGAGTTGGTGACACCGCCACGACTTGCAGGCAGGTCTACTGCCACCTCCTCTACTCCTCCTACTCTATCCTCTTCCATAACCTCCTCAGCTGAGTCCTCTTCTGCTGCGGTGTCTTCCTGCACATCAACTGAATCCCCCCAGCTTCCCAGGGGCTATTCCACATCCCGGATACGACAGTGTCACGCTGTTTTGGGGTTGACTTGCCTGAAAGCAGAGAGCCACACGGGACCAGCACTCCTGTCCATCCTGAACGCACAGGTGGATCAGTGGCTGACCCGGCACCAACTGGAGATCGGCAAAGTGGTGTGTGACAATGGAAGAAATTTGTTGGCGGCATTGAATTTGGGCAAGATGTCACATGTGCCGTGCATGGCACATGTGTTGAATCTCATCGTACAATGCTTTGTGTCTAAGTACCCAGGCTTACAGGACGTCCTCAAGCAGGCCAGGAAGGTGTGTGGCCATTTCAGGCGTTCCTACGCGGCCATGGCGCACTTTTCAGACATTCAGCGCCGAAACAACATGCCAGTGAGGCGCTTGATTTGCGACAGCCCGACACGTTGGAATTCAACACTCCTAATGTTCGACTGCCTGCTCCAACAAGAAAAAGCCGTCAATGAGTATTTGTATGACCGGGGTGCTAGGACAGCCTCTGCGGAGCTGGGAATTTTTTTGCCAAGTTACTGGACGCTCATGCGCAATGCCTGTTGGCTCATGCGTCCTTTTGAGGAGGTGACAAACCTAGTCAGTCGCACCGAAGGCTTCCTCACCGACCTCATCCCATTTGTTTTCTTCCTGGAGCGTGCCCTGCAAAGAGTGCTGGATCACGCTGTAGATGGAGCGTGAAGAGGAAGAGGAAGAGTTGTGGTCACCATCACCACCAGAAACAGCCTTGTCATCATCGCTTGCCGGACCTGCGGCAACACTACAAGAGGAGTATGAGGAAGAGGAGTCAGAGGAGGAATGTGGCTTTGAGGAGGAGGAAGACCAACCACAGCAGACATCCCAGGGTGCTCGTTGTTGTCACCTATCTGGGACCCGTGTTGTTGTACGTGGCTGGGGGGAAGAACAGACCGTCAATGACATCAGTGAGGACGAGGAACAGGAAATGAGTAGCTCGGCATCCAACCTTGTGCAAATGGGGTCTTTCATGCTGTCATGTCTGTTGAGGGACCCTCGTATAAAAAGGATAAAGGAGAACGACTTGTACTGGGTGGCCACGCTACTAGACTCCCGGTATAAGCAGAAAGTGGCAGAAATGTTACCAACTTACCAAAAGTCAGAAAGGATGCAGCAGTTCAAAACAAAACTAAAAAATATGCTTTACACAGCTTATAAGGGGGATGTCACAGCACAACAGGAATCTAACTGGGGAAGAGGTGACAGTAATCCTCCTCCTACCACGACCACGGCGGCAAGGACAGGACGCTTTACAGATGTGTTGTTGATGGAGGACATGCAGAGCTTTTTCAGTCCTACACATCGCCACAGCCCTTCGGGATCCAGCCTTAGAGAACGACTCGACCGACAGGTAGCAGACTACCTCGCCTTAACTGCAGATATCGACACTCTGAGGAGCGATGAACCCCTTGACTACTGGGTGTGCAGGCTTGACCTGTGGCCTGAGCTATCCCAGTTTGCGATAGAACTTCTGGCCTGCCCCGCTTCAAGTGTCCTGTCAGAAAGGACCGTCAGTGCAGCAGGAGGCATTGTCACTGACAAACGAAGTCGCCTCGGTCAAAAAAGTGTTGATTATCTCACCTTCATTAAGATGAATGAGGCATGGATCCCGAAGGGACTGACAGTGGGGGATACGTTTGACTAACAAAAGGCCTGATGACATGCCTTGGCCTCAAAATGGTCCCCACGCTGCTGTATTTAATGTCTGCATACCGGATGACTTTCGTGAATTCTCCGCCACCAACTAGGGTTCAAGCCACAATGTTTTAGTCACCTTTCTGCCTTGAAAACATCAATTTTTCCGGCCGCTGCTACAACAGCGGCTGCAACAATACCATTGTTTTTCAGGCATGTGTACATGCCTAATTTTTCTGGCCTCTGGTGCTGCACTGTGGCTGCAAAAAAAAACAAAAAAAAAAGGCACATACAAGTGTCAATTCCCCTTCGTGATCGTTACCTTGTTGTGGTGAAGGGGCTTGCGTATCAAAATGAAGCGATCATCACCTCTATGAGTGTGTTGGCAATGTTGCAGCACCCCAGATGATCAGGCCGTTGCTTCATTATGATCAGACCAAAAGCGATTGGCTGGATAACTTTTCATAGAAAAAACTTAAATTTTTTTATTATTATTTTTTAAGTGTATGGGTGGGTTTTTAATACATAAAATAAAAAAATCATAATAAAGTCTCTTAATAGTTTATTAGAAATAATGCAGACAATTTAAAAAATCCCCATCAATTCCAATACACAGCAAGTACAAAGCTCAGAACTAAATTATTCCAGGATGTCGTAATGGTTCGTTAATTCGACAATGGTTAATCAATTCTACACACGTCCCCGGATCGGGGACGTAACAGGGCATAAACTGATAGGAATAGTACTAGTTAAGACACCACTCATATAGGGTGTCACAGCACATTGCTCCGTGCACGCGCAATGCCCCAACTTGGGAGTAAGAGGACCGACCAAGCTGCTTTTTCCATCTCCCGGTTCCTAAAATCAATTCAGTTTGGTATATCAGTGTTTGGTCTGTCACTGTGAAGGCAGTCGAAGGTATCCGGCCTAAATTTTTTTTCACAAAAGGCAATCCCACCCTGATATGGGACGTAACAGGGATTAAATTGATTAGAATAGTACTACAGAAAATAGCACTCATATCGGGTGTGACAGTAAATTGCACAGTGCAGACGCAGTGACCGTGGCGTGGATTCAAACAAAGGGGAGGGAGCCAGCGTTTTTTTAACCATCTCCCCGTTCGAAAAATCTATTTAATAAATGGACCCCAGATTGGGGACGTAACAGGGATTAAACTGATGAGAAGAGAGAACTACAGAAAATACCACTCATATCGGGTGTGACAGTAAATTGCACGGCGCAGACGCAGTGACCATGGCGTCGATTCAAACAAAGGGGAGGGAGACAGCGTTTTTTTTAACCATCTCCCCGTTCGAAAAATCTATTTAATAAATGGACCCCAGATTGGGGACGTAACAGGGATTAAACTGATGAGAAGAGAGAACTACAGAAAATACCACTCATATCGGGTGTGACAGTAAATTGCACAGTGCAGACGCAGTGAGCGTGGCGTGGATTCAAACAAAGGGGAGGGAGCCAGCGTTTTTTTAACCATCTCCCCGTTCGAAAAATCAATTTAATAAATGGACCCCAGATTGGGGACGTAACAGGGATTAAACTGATGAGAAGAGAGAACTACAGAAAATACCACTCATATCGGGTGTGAGAGTAAATTGCACGCCGCAGATGCAGTGACCGTGGCATGAATTCAAACAAAGGGGAGGGAGACAGCGTTTTTTTAACCATCTCTCCGTTCGAAAAATATATTTAATAAATGGACCCCAGATTAGGGACGTAACAGGGATTAAACTGATGAGAAGAGAGAACTACAGAAAATAGCACTCATATTGGGTGTGAGTAAATTGCACGGCGCAGATGCAGTGACCGTGGAGTGGATTCAAACTAAGGGGAGGGAGACAGCGTTTTTTTAACCATCTCCTCATTCGAAAAATCAATTTAATAAATGGACCCCAGATTGGGGACGTAACAGGAATTAAACTGATGAGAAGAGAGAACTACAGAAAATAGCACTCATATCGGGTGTGACAGTAAATTGCACAGTGCAGACGCAGTGAGCGTGGCGTGGATTCAAACAAAGGGGAGGGAGCCAGCGTTTTTTTAACCATCTCCCCGTTCGAAAAATCAATTTAATAAATGGACCCCAGATTGGGGACGTAACAGGGATTAAACTGATGAGAAGAGAGAACTACAGAAAATACCACTCATATCGGGTGTGACAGTAAATTGCACGGCCAGACGCAGTGACCGTGGCGTGGATTCAAACAAAGGGGAGGGAGCCAGCGTTTTTTTAACCATTTCCCCGTTCGAAAAATCTATTTAATAAATGGACCCCAGATTGGGGACGTAACAGGGATTAAACTGATGAGAAGAGAGAACTACAGAAAATACCACTCATATCGGGTGTGAGAGTAAATTGCACGGTGCAGATGCAGTGACCGTGGCGTGGATTCAAACAAAGGGGAGGGAGACAGCGTTTTTTAACCATCTCCCCGTTGGAAAAACTATTTAATAAATGGACCCCAGATTGGGGACATAACAGGGATTAAACTGATGAGAAGAGAGAACTTCAGAAAATAGCACTCATATCTGGTGTGAGAGTAAATTGCACGGCGCAGACGCAGTGACCGTGGTGTGGATTTAAACAAAGGGGAGGGAGCCAGCGTTTTTTTTAACCATCTCCCCGTTCGAAAAATCCATTTAATAAATGGACCCCAGATTGGGGACGAAACAAGGATTAAACTGATGAGAAGAGAGAACTACAGAAAATAGCACTCATATCGGGTGGGACAGTAAATTGCACGGCACAGACGCAGTGACCGTGGATTCAAACAAAGGGGAGGGAGCCAGCGTTTTTTTAACCATCTCCCCGTTCGAAAAATCAATTCAATTCACCTTTCCGGGACCCTTGGTGTTGTACGTGGCTGGGTGGAGGAAGAAACCTTCAATGACATCAACGGGACATGACTAGCTTGGTATCCAACCTTGTACAAATGGGGAGTTGGCGGTTGGGCAAATGGACTGTTTGCGGTTGTTTGCGGTGCATTAAAAGGGGAGTTTGGTCTGTCAATGTCTGTGAAGCGGGCGTAACCCTTACACTACCTGATCGATACAACATCATACCTGATCGTATACACACACTGGATATTTTAAACCACGTTGTTAAAAAAAAAATTGGATTGTTAGGTGATTTATGCCCTTTATGGATTAAAATCCAACTCTGCGTCAACTATGTAGTTTTCCATGAGAATTTTGCCATGGATCCCCCTCTGGCATGCCACAGTCCAGGTGTTAGTCCCCTTGAAACAATTTTTCCATCACTACTGTGGCTAGAAAGAGTCCCTGCCTATTGAAGTCTATGGTGGTTCGCGAACATTTGCAGAAATTCGCATTTGCCGTTCACGAACGGAAAATTTTATGTTCGCAACATCTCTACAGGAGAACGTTCAGCTTCTGCGCTGTTGGATGCGTGCACGCATACTACTGACTCTTGGCAATGGCTTCGGTGATCGATTGCTGATGGAATGACTGACGAGGAGTTGGAAGAGGAGGAGCAGGAGCATCTGGACCAGCAGAAGATGGGAATGACTGACAGCTCCTTTCGGCTGAGGTGGTGGAGCCTTGACTGCCTGAAACCCGGTGTGTGCCACTGGGTGATGCAGCGGTTGCTGCGGCAGGTTGGACCACCATATAGGGAGGCATGGTTCTCCCAGGCAACTGTATGGCGATGATGCATATGTTGACGCAGGGCCGTAGTTGCAAAATTGGCACCCTGGCCACACTTCACCTTCTGCCCACAGATTCGACACATGGCCACGTTTACCTCCTCCGGAGCTTTGAAAAAAAAATGCCACACCACCAAGTAGGTGATTTTCCCCCCAACAGTCCGCACTGACTGACTGCTACCGCCGCTGCCTCCGTGATCCCCTGCACCACTACTTCCCGATCAGGTAGGCTGCTGCAAAGCAGGAGGTCTACCCCGGGCTCCTGACCTCCCACTGCTGCCACCCTGCTGACTCCCAGCCATGGTACCACCTTGCTGGCTCCACCGCTGCCTCACGGGCAAGCTGCCACCCTCTTCTCCTGATGATGGTGAAACCCCTTCTGCACCTATCTCCCAAGTGCGATCGGCTTCATCATCATCGAGAAGTGTCTGCACGTTACTGATGTCCTCCTCAACAGTGTCTGGGTCAGGAGCCTGACTGCTCGCAACACCACCACCCATGCCATTCTCTTCATCACTACTTAGCAGAGGAAGCAGCGGATGTCTCCTCCAGATCTTGGCTGGGCAGTAGCTGCTGACTGTCCTCTAGTAGCTCTTCCTCGCTGTTAAACATATACTACTTCTCATTGTGAGGGAACAGAAAAGGACGGAGGCTGTTTGAGGACAGGTGAGGGCACAGGGCCTGCTCCCAGGCCATGCCAACTAAGGGTTGTGTCTGTCAACCCCACCGACTGTTGGCTGGGGGTGTCTGATGTCACTTGAGATGAAGTGGATGACCGAGTTAACCAATCAAGAACCGATGGGTTGTCCCCCTCTTCCTTCTCTGTTTAATAGTCTAAAAGAGTCTCTGTCGCTCGCTATTGTATATAAAGGTATTGAGTCTGTAATGTCTTCTATTAAGAATCTTCCTCAGATGCCACCTACAGCCCCCTGGTTCGACGATTTAATTGGGTCTAAACAAGCGCCTCAGAAATTAATCTCATCCGTATATAAAAAGTTAAAGTCCCCTGTAACTGTTATCAAACCAGCAATAGTAGGTGTCTGGGAGAAAGATCTAGGTCGCTCATTGACTCCCACTGAGATTAAAGTGATGTTCACTATTACGCATAAAATTTCAAGATGTATCCGAATCCAAGAAAATGGGTATAAAATTATGATGCGGTGGTATAAAACGCCAGACAATATTGCACAATACATTCCTAACGTTTCTAATATTTGCTGGAGGTGCAATACCTCTAAAGGCACTTTTTATCATATATGGTGGGAATACTCAATTATTCAGAAATGGTGGTATTCCATAGTAAACATATGTAATAAAGTCTGTGGTTCCTCTCTTATATGCTCCCCAGAAATGATCCTCCTTAGTTTAGGACTGGATAAGATTAGCAGGAAAGTTAGGTCCTTACTACTTATTCTTTTAGCTGCAGCTAGAATTCTAGTAGCTAGCACATGGTTATCCACAGACCCCCCAGATGAAGCTAGGTGGATTCAAAAGGTTGACCAAATATTCAGATTGGAGGAACTTTCCCACTGGGAAACCCGCACTCGTGCAGCTTTTCTTGACATATGGGCTCCATGGAAAACTTATAGAGCTTTCCCTTGAGAGATATTTTTCACACTTTCTTTTCTACAACCCTCCTTAAACCCCTTCTTTTAAATTTCCAAATAAGGTTATACTCTTGGCTCTCTAACATATCCTGTTGAGGCATAATGGAGCTACAACATGAACCTAACCAGATTTATACCATACGTTTGGTTCTTTCATCAAGTTATCTTTTCTTTTATGTTAATTTATGTTCCTTCATTTTTTGACCTGTACAGTCATGTTACAACGTTATTATGTAATAACACACTTTCTCATTTTGTACCATGTACACCTGTACTATTTCTCAATTGCCATTTTAAGCTATGTATTAATATTTAAAAAACAATAAAAATTGTTGATACAAAAAAAAAAAGAACCGATGGGTTGCTGGTCAAGACACGACCGCTAGATAACATCGGGAGCTCAGGCCTCTTGCTGCCACTCCTGGTGCCATGCCCCCTTACCCTTCTGTGACCTCTGCCTGCGCAATAAACATTTATGCCTCTGCCACTCCTCTGTGCATGGCCTAGCACTTCTCTGTCAGACAAATTTTTCGCTGAACAAAAGAAATTAAAAGCAAATTGAAACACCCCTAAAAGCGACAAATATATTTTTCTTTTTGAACTGAAATAGGCCACCAAACGCTTTCAACCTCAAATAACTGCAACAGTGAAATGCGTATATATTTTTATTCTAGTACTGAAATACATCACTAAACACTTTTACTGCAAATGACTGCAACAGCGAACTGCGTATATATTTTAATTGTAGTACAGAAATAAGTCACTAAACGCTCTCACCACATATAGCTGCAGAAGTGAACTGCGTATATATTTTTCTTGTAGTACAGAAATACGTCACTAAACGCTTTTAACCCCAAATAACTGCAACAATGAACTGTGTATATATATATATATATATATATAATTTTTTAGTACTGAAATACGCCACTAAACATTATCTACGTATACGTATAACTGAAGAAGCGAACTGCTTATGTATTTTTCTTTTTCCACAGATATAAACCACTAAAGGCTTTTCAACATAGTACTTGCACCCCAAGAACAAATTGCTAGAATGAAAGAGCTGTATAATGGCTATTTGGATCCCTAAATTATCTTTCCTTACACTTGTAAATCGCTTTCTAGCACTGTCCCAAGCGTCTTCTGACATCTCTCCCTGCACTAAGATACTGTGAAATGATTCCTCCCTATACTTTCCCTGCACTTGTAAATCACTTTTCTAGCACTGTCCCTAGCACCTTCTGACGTCTCTCCCTGCACTAAGATGCTGTGAAAAGATTCATCCCTATCCTTTCCTTGCACTTATAAATCATTTTTTCATTTTTTTTTCACAATTAGCTTTTTTCAATTGCTATCCTTAGCGCCTTCTAACATCTGTCCTCGCACTCAGAATGCTTGAAAATGGCAGAATCTAAAATGGCTGCCGTATTTATAGGACTGTGACATCACAGGGCTGGCTGGCTGCTGATTGGGTGCATGCATGCATGTCAATATGGGTGATCCCGCCTTCCCAAAGTTCCTTGCTCCATGTCCTCAGTCCTCACACGTGTGGCCACCATTTTAGGAAAAAATTTGATTTGTTTCAATGAAGCACAAGGAAATTCGCATTCATTGCAAATCAAATTTTTCCTGAAATTCGGATCAAATTCCACTTCGTCTGATTCAATTTGCTCATCTCTAATTTTGAGGATATCGAAAATGTAAGAAGAATGTGGTGTTGGGGGGTACATTATTGCATATGTATTTTATGAAAGTGAAAAGTAAAAAAATGTGTTTTGTTTAATGTTCCTACATAATCATAGTACGCTATTTTTTTAAATCTATTAAAAGGGCTTTAATTTTCCAGTCAATAACTGTCAACTGAAAGATTATTCAAGCAACATCTATCGAGACTCCCTTCTTACTGGCCAATATACATGCATGTTCAGTTCAGCCAAGCATGTATGTATTTTGAATGGGTAGAGAAGCAAAAGCCTCTGTAAAGTTCGGGTTCGTACCGAACTTGAGGGTTTTCGGCACCCGGACCCGAACCCGAACATTTACGTAAAAGTTTGGGTTCGGTGTACAGCAATTTTTATGGCGCTTTTTGAAAGGCTGCAAAGCAGCCAATCAACAAGCGTCATACTACTTGCCCCAAAATGCCATCACAGCCATGCCTACTATTGGCATGGCTGTGATTGGCCAACTGCAGCATGTGACCCAACCTCTATTTAAGCTGGAGTCACGTAGCGCCACCCATCACTTTGCTCTGATTAGTGTAGAGAGAGGCTGCAGCTGCTGTGATGGAGAGATCAGGGAGAAACCTTATCAAGAACTGATTTATGTATTCAGCGATCTACAGAAAAAGTGCTTTGTGGGTGCAGTTCACAATTTTTTTAAGCCTGCCCTGAGCCAACTACTTCTGAAAACAAACTTTTTTTTCTTCAGTTAGTCAATATCAATACATGATCGGCAGCCATTTTATGCAACGATAGTGCACCAGCATAGGTTATCTGCAAGTCCAGAAATACAGCTTTGGCATACTGGGGTGAAAAAACCCTCTAATAAACTGCACAACTGGGATTAGACAAGCATAAGTGACTGTCACATTTAGGACAGAAATACAGCTTTTTGGTTAGAGTGAAAAAAGCCTCTAATATACTGCACATCTGGGATTACTCATGCATAAGTCACTGTCACATTTAGGACAGAAATACAGCTTATTGGTTACTGGGGTGAAAAAACCCTCTAATATACTGCACATGTGTGATTACACGTGCATAAGTCACTGTCACATTAAGGACAGAAATACAGCCTTTTGGTTAGGATGAAAAAACCCTCTAATAAACTGCACATCTGGGATTACACATGCATAAGTCACTGTCACATTTAGGACAGAAATACGGCTTTGGCATACTGGGGTAAAAAAAGCCTCTAATATACTGCACATTTAACCACCTCCCGACCGCCTAACGCACGGATGCGTCCTGGAGGCGGTCGATTCATTTCTCCTGGACGCATCCGTGCGTCATCTCGCGAGACGCGAGATTTCCTGTGAACGCGCGAACACTGGCGCGCGCGTTCACATGGTAGGAAGGTAAGCGAGTGGATCACCAGCCTGCCAGCGGCGATTGTTCGCTGGCAGGCTGGAGATGCGATTTTTTTAACCCCTAACAGGTATATTAGATGCTGTTTTGATAGCAGCGTCTAATATACCTGCTACCTGGTCCTCTGGTGGTCCCTTTTGCTTGGATCGACCACCAGAGGACACAGGCAGCTCAGTAATAAGTAGCACCAAACACCACTACACTACACCCCCCCTGTCACTTATTAACCCCTTATTAACCCCTGATCACCCCATATAGACTCCCTGATCACCCCCCTGTCATTGATCACCCCCCTGTCATTGATCACCCCCTTGTAAGGCTCCATTCAGACGTCCGTATGCTTTTTACGGATCAACTGATACATGGATCGGATCCGCAAAACACATACGGACGTCTAAATGGAGCCTTACAGGGGTGTGATCAATGACGGGGGTGATCACCCCATATAGACTCCCTGATCACCCCCTGTCATTGATCACCCCCCTGTCATTGATCACCCCCCTGTAAGGCTACATTCAGACGTCCGTATGTTTTTTACGGATCCACGGATGCATGGATCGGATCCGCAAAACACATACGGACGTCTGAATGGAGCCTTACAGGGGGGTGATCAATGACAGGGGGGTGATCACCCCATATAGACTCCCTGATCACCCCCCTGTCATTGATCACCCCCCCTGTAAGGCTCCATTCAGACATTTTTTTGGCCCAAGTTAGCGGAAATTTATTTATTTTATTTTATATTTTTTTCTTACAAAGTCTCATATTCCACTAACTTGTGTCAAAAAATAAAATCTCACATGTACTCACCATACCCCTCATGGAATCAAAATGCGTAAAATTTTTTAGACATTTATATTCCACACTTCTTCTCACGCTTTAGGGCCCCTAAAATGCCAGGGCAGTATAAATTCCCCACATGTGACCCCATTTCAGAAAGTAGACACCCCAAGATATTCGCTTAGGGGCATATTGAGTCCATGAAAGATTTACATTTTTGTCCCAAGTTAGCGGAAAGGGAGACTTTGTGAGAAAAAACAAAAACAAAACATGTGTTTTGGGGTGTCATTTTACATATACCCTTGCTGGGTGAGAGAAATATCTCGGTCAAATGCCAACTTTGTATAAAAAAATGGGAAAAGTTGTCGTTTGCCGAGATATTTATCTCACCCAGCATGGGTATATGTAAAATGACACCCCAAAACACATTGCCCAACTTCTCCTGAGTACGGCAATATCACATGTGTGACACTTTTTTGCAGCCTAGGTGGGCAAAGGGGCCCACATTCCAAAGAGCACCTTTAGGATTTCACTGGTCATTTTTTACACATTTTGATTTCAAACTACTTACCACACATTAGGGCCCCTAGAATGCCAGGGCAGTATAACTACCCCACAAGTGAACCCATTTTGGAAAGAAGACACCCCAAGGTACTCCATGAGGGGCATGGCGAGTTCCTAGAATTTTTTATTTTTTGTCACAAGTTAGCGGAAAATGATTATTTTTTTTTTCTTACAAAGTCTCATATTCCACTAACTTGTGAGAAAAAATAAAAATTTCCATGAACTCACTATGCCCATCACGAAATACCTTGGGGTGTCTTCTTTCCAAAATGGGGTCACTTGTGGGGTAGTTATACTTCTCTGAAATTTTAGGGGCCTAAATGCGTGCAAAGTAGTTTGAAATCAAAATCTGTAAAAAATGGCTGGTGAAATCCAAAAGGTGCTCTTTGGAATGTAGGCCCCTTTGCCCACCTAGGCTGCAAAAAAGTGTCACACATCTGGTATTCCCGTACTCAGGAGAAGTTGAGCAATGTGTTTTGGGGTGTCATTTTACATATACCCATGCTGGGTGAGAGAAATATCTTGGCAAAAGACAACTTTTCCAATTTTTTTATACAAAGTTGGCATTTGACCAAGATATTTCTCTCACCCAGCATGGGTATATGTAAAATGACACCCCAAAACACATTGCCCAACTTCTCCTGAGTATGGCAATACCACATGTGTGACACTTTTTTGCAGCCTAGGTGGGCAAAGGGGCCCACATTCCAAAGAGCACCTTTCGGATTTCACCGGCCATTTTTTACAGATTTTGAT
Source organism: Bufo bufo (assembly GCF_905171765.1). NCBI lineage: Eukaryota > Metazoa > Chordata > Amphibia > Anura > Bufonidae > Bufo > Bufo bufo. Next base: position 181,517,180 of record NC_053393.1, on the reverse strand, counting down.
TTCAAACTACTTAGCACGCATTTGGGCCCCTAAAATGCCAGGGCAGTATAACTACCCCACAAGTGACCCCATTTTGGAAAGAAGACACCCCAAGGTATTTCGATATGGGCATAGTGAGTTCATGGAAGTTTTTATTTTTTGTCACAAGTTAGTGGAATATGAGACTTTGTAAGAAAAAAATAAAATAAAATAAAAATCATAATTTTCCGCTAACTTGTGACAAAAAATAAAAAGATCTATGAACTCACTATGCCCATCAGCGAATACCTTAGGGTGTCTACTTTCCGAAATGGGGTCATTTGTGGGGTGTTTGTACTGTCTGGCCATTGTAGAACCTCAGGAAACATGACAGGTGCTCAGAAAGTCAGAGCTGCTTCAAAAAGCGGAAATTCACATTTTTGTACTATAGTTTGTAAACGCTATAACTTTTACCCAAACCATTTTTTTTTTACCCAAACATTTTTTTTTTATCAAAGACATGTAGAACAGTAAATTTTGAGAAATTTTTTTATATGGATGTCCTCTAATATACTGCACATCTGTGATTACACGTGCATAAGTCACTGTCACATTTAGGACAGAAATACAGCTTTTTGGTTACTGGGGTGAAAAAAGCCTCTAATATACTGCACATCTGGGATTAAACATGCATAAGTGACTGTCACATTTTGGCCATAAATACGGCTTTTGCTTACTGGGGTGAAAAAAGCCTTTAATATACTGCATATCTGGGATTACATGTGCATATGTCACTGTCACATTTAGGACAGAAATACAGCTTTTTGATTACTGGGGTGAAAAAACCCTCTAATATACTGCATATCTGTGATTACACGTGCATAAGTCATTGTCACATTTTGGACAGAAATACAGCTTTTTGGTTTGGGTGAAAAAAGCCTTTAATATACTGCATATCTGTGATTACACGTGCATAAGTTACTGTCACATTTAGGCCATAAATACGGCTTTGGCATACTGGGGTAAAAAAAATGACTCTAATATACTGCACATCTGGAATTACGCATGCATAAGTGACTGTCACATTTAGGCCATAAATACGGCTTTGGCATACTGGGGTAAAAAAAGCCTCTAATATACTGCACATCTGTAATTACACGTGCATAACTCACTGTCACATTTAGGACAGAAATACAGCTTTTTGGTTACAGTGGTAAAAAAAGCCTCTAATATAATGCACATCTGTGATTACACATGCATAAGTCACTGTCACATTTAGGCCATAAATACGGCTTTGGCATACTGGGGTGAAAAAAGCCTCTAATATACTGCACATCTGTGATTACACGTGCATAAGCCACTGTCACATTTAGGAAACAAATACAGCTTTTTGATTACTGGGGTGAAAAAACCCTCTAATATACTGCACATGTGTGATTACACGTGCATAAGTCACTGTCATATTTAGGACAGAAATACGGCTTTGGCATACTGGGGTTAAAAAAGCCTCTAATATACTGCACATCTGTGATTACACATGCATAAGTCACTGTCACATTTAGGACAGAAATACAGCTTTTTGGTTACTGGGGTGAAAAAACCCTCTTATATACTGCACATCTGTGATTACACGTGCATAAGTCACTGTCACATTTAGGACAGAAATACAGCTTTTTGGTTAATGGGGTGAAAAAAGCCTCTAATATACTGCACATCTGTGATTACACCTGCATAAGTCATTGTCACTAGAGTTGAGCAAACACCTGGATGTTCGGGTTCGAGAAGTTCGGCCGAACTTCCTGGAAATGTTCGGGTTCGTGATCCGAACCCGACCCGAACTTCGTGCCGAACCCGAACCCCATTAAAGTCAATGGGGACCCGAACTTTTCGGCACTAAAAAGGCTGTAAAACAGCCCAGGAAAGAGCTAGAGGGCTGCAAAAGGCAGAAACATGTAGGTAAATCCCCTGCAAACAAATTTGGATAGGGAAATGAATTAAAATAAAAATAAAAAAAATAAAAATTAACCAATATCAATTGGACAGAGGTCCCATAGCAGAGAATCTGGCTTCACGTCAGCAGATAATCAGTCTCTTCATGCCATAGCAAAAAATCTGGCTTCATGTCAGCAGAGAATCAGTCTTCATGTCATAGCAGAGAATCAGGCTTCACGTCACCCACCACTGGAACAGGCCACTGTCACATATTTAGCCCCAGGCACCCAGGCAGAGGAGAGAGGTCCCGTAACAGAGAATCTGGCTTCATGTCAGCAGAGAATCAGTCTTCATGTCATAGCAGAGAATCAGGCTTCACGTCACCCACCACTGGAACAGGCCACTGTCACATATTTAGCCCCAGGCACCCAGGCAGAGGAGAGAGGTCCCGTAACAGAGAATCTGGCTTCATGTCAGCAGAGAATCAGTCTTCATATCATTGCAGAGAATCAGGCTTCACGTCACCCACCACTGGAACAGGCCACTGTCACATATTTAGGCCCCGTCACCCAGACAGAGGAGAGAGGTCCCGTAACAGAGAATCTGGCTTCATGTCAGCACAGAATAGGTCTTCATGTCATAGCAGAGAATCAGGCTTCACGTCACACACCACTGGAACAGGCCACTGTCACATATTTAGGCCCCGGCACCCAGACAGAGGAGAGAGGTCCCGTAACAGAGAATCTGGCTGCATATCAGCAGAGAATCAGTCTTCATGTCATAGCAGAGAATCAGGCTTCACGTCAACCACCACTGGAACAGGCCACTGTCCCATATTTAGGCCATGGCACCCAGACAGAGGAGAGAGGTCCCATAACAGAGAATCTGGCTTCATGTCAGCACAGAATCAGTCTTCATGTCATAGCAGAGAATCAGGCTTCACGCCACCCACCACTGGAACAGGCCACTGTCACATATTTAGGCCCAGGCACCCAGGCAGAGGAGAGAGGTCCCGTAACAGAGAATCTGGCTTCATGTCAGCACAGAATCAGTCTTCATGTTATACCAGAGAATCAGGCTTCACATCACCCACCACTGGAACAGGCCACTGTCAGATATTTTTAGGCCCCGGCACCCAGACAGAGGAGAGGTTCATTCAACTTTGGGTTGCCCCGCAATATAATGGTAAAATGAAAATAAAAATAGGATTGAATGAGGAAGTGCCCTGGAGTACAATAATATATTGTTAAGGGGAGGTAGTTAATGTCTAATCTGCACAAAGGATGGACAGGTTCTGTTGGATCCATGCTTGTCCACATTGGCTGTAGACAGGCGGCTGCGTTTGTCTGTAATGACGCCGCCTGCCGTGCTGAATACACGTTCAGACAAAACGCTGGCCGCCGGGCAGGCCAGCACCTCCAAGGCATAAAAGGCTAGCTCTGGCCACGTGGACAATTTGGAGACCCAGAAGTTGAATGGGGCCGAACCATCAGTCAGTACGTGGAGGGGTGTGCACAGGTACTGTTCCACCATGTTATTGAAATGTTGCCTCCTGCTAACACGTTCCGTATCAGGTGGTGGTGCAGTTAGCTGTGGCGTGGTGACAAAACTTTTCCACATCTCTGCCATGCTAACCCTGCCCTCAGAGGAGCTGGCCGTGACACAGCTGCGTTGGCGACCTCTTGCTCCTCCTCTGCCTTCGCCTTGGGCTTCCACTGGTTCCCCTGTGACATTTGGGAATGCTCTCAGTAGCGCATCTACCAACGTGCGCTTGTACTCGCGCATCTTCCTATCACGCTCCAGTGTAGGAAGTAAGGTGGGCACATTGTCTTTGTACCGGGGATCCAGCAGGGTGGCAACCCAGTAGTCCGCACACGTTAAAATGTGGGCAACTCTGCTGTCGTTGCGCAGGCACTGCAGCATGTAGTCGCTCATGTGTGCCAGGCTGCCTAGAGGTAAGGACAAGCTGTCCTCTGTGGGAGGCGTATCGTCATCGTCCTGTGTTTCCCCCCAGCTACGCACCAGTGATGGGCCCGAGCTGCGTTGGGTGCCAGCCCGCTGTGAACCTGCTTCATCCTCATCCTCCTCCACCTCCACCTCCTCCTCATCCTCATCCTCCTCGTAATCCAGTAGTGGCCTCTGTCTGGCCACATTTGTACCTGGCCTCTGGTGTTGTAAAAAACCTCCCTCTGAGTCACTTCGAAGAGACTGGCCTGAAAGTGCTAAAAATGACCCCTCTTCCTCCTCTTCCTCCTGGGCCACCTCCTCTTCCATCATCGCCCTAAGTGTTTTCTCAAGGAGACATAGAAGTGGTATTGTAACGCTGATAACGGCGTCATCGCCACTGGCCATGTTGGTGGAGTACTCGAAACAGCGCAACAGGGCACACAGGTCTCACATGGAGGCCCAGTCATTGGTGGTGAAGTGGGGCTGATCCGCAGTGCGACTGACCCGTGCGTGCTGCAGCTGAAACTCCACTATGGCCTGCTGCTGCTCACACAGTCTGTCCAGCATGTGCAAGGTGGAGTTCCACCTGGTGGGCACGTCGCATATGAGGCGGTGAGCGGGAAGGCCGAAGTTACGCTGTAGCGCAGACAGGCGATCAGCGGCAGGGTGTGAACGCCGGAAGCGCGAACAGACGGCCCGCACTTTATGCAGCAGCTCTGACATGTCAGGGTTGTTGTGAATGAACTTCTGCACCACCAAATTCAGCACATGCGCCAGGCAAGGGATGTGCGTCAAACCGGCTAGTCCCAGAGCTGCAACGAGATTTCGCCCATTATCGCACACCACCAGGCCAGGCTTGAGGCTCACCGGCAGCAACCACTCGTCGGTCTGTTGTTCTATACCCCGCCACAACTCCTGTGCGGTGTGGGAACTGTCCCCCAAACATATGAGTTTCAGAACGGCCTGCTGACGTTTACCCCAGGCTGTGCTGAAGTTGGTGGTGAAGGTGTGTGGCTGACTGGATGAGCAGGTGGAAGAAGAGGAGGAGGAAGCTGAGTAGGAGGAGGAGGAGACAGGAGGCAAAGAATGTTGCCCTGCGATCCTTGGCGGCGGAAGGACGTGCGCCAAACAGCTCTCCGCCTGGGGCCCAGCCGCCACTACATTTACCCAGTGTGCAGTTAGGGAGATATAGCGTCCCTGGCCGTGCTTACTGGTACACGTATCTGTGGTTAGGTGGACCTTTCCACAGATGGTGTTGCGCAGTGCACACTTGATTTTATCGGATACTTGGTTGTGCAGGGAAGGCACGGCTCTCTTGGAGAAGTAGTGCCGGCTGGGAACAACATACTGTGGGACAGCAAGCGACATGAGCTGTTTGAAGCTGTCTGTGTCCACCAGCCTAAATTACAGCATTTCATAGGCCAGTAGTTTAGAAATGCTGGCATTCAGGGCCAGGGATCGAGGGTGGCTAGGTGGGAATTTACGCTTTCTCTCAAATGTTTGTGAGATGGAGAGCTGAACGCTGCCGTGTGACATGGTTGAGATGCTTGGTGACGCAGGTGGTGGTGTTGGTGGTACATCCCATGTTTGCTGGGCGGCAAGTGCCAATGTCCCTCCAGAGGCGGAGGAAGAGGCCGAGGCGGCGGCAGCAGCAGAAGAGGCCGAGGCGGCAGCAGCAGAAGAGGTAGCAGGTGGAGCCTGAGTGACTTCCTTGTTTTTAAGGTGTTTACTCCACTGCAGTTCATGCTTTGCATGCAGGTGCCTGGTCATGCAGGTTGTGCTAAGGTTCAGAACGTTAATGCCTCGCTTCAGGCTCTGATGGCACAGCATGCAAACCACTCGGGTCTTGTTGTCAGCACATTGTTTGAAGAAGTGCCATGCCAGGGAACTCCTTGAAGCTGCCTTTGGGGTGCTCGGTCCCAAATGGCGGCGGTCAGTAGCAGGCGGAGTCTCTTGGCGGCGGGTGTTCTGATTTTGCCCACTGCTCCCTCTTTTGCTACGCTGTTGGCTCGGTCTCACCACTGCCTCTTCCTCCGAACTCTGAAAGTCAGTGGCACGACCTTCATTCCATGTGGGGTCTAGGACCTCATCGTCCCCTGCATCGTCTTCCACCCAGTCTGGATCCCTGACCTCCTGTTCAGTCTGCACACTGCAGAAAGACGCAGCAGTTGGCACCTGTGTTTCGTCATCATCAGAGACGTGCTGAGGTGGTATTCCCATGTCCTCATCATCAGGAAACATAAGTGGTTGTGCTTTAGTGCATTCTATCTCTTCCACCCCTGGGGAAGGGCTAGGTGGATGCCCTTGGGAAACCCTGCCAGCAGAGTCTTCAAACAGCATAAGAGACTGCTGCATAACTTGAGGCTCAGACAGTTTCCCTGATATGCATGGGGGTGATGTGACAGACTGATGGGCTTGGTTTTCATGCGCCATCTGTGCGCTTTCTGCAGAAGACTGGGTGGGAGATAATGTGAACGTGCTGGATGCACTGTCAGCCACCCAATTGACTAATGCCTGTAGCTGCTCAGGCCTTACCATCCTTAGAACGGAATTGGGCCCCACCAAATATCCCTGTAAATTCTGGCGGCTACTGGGACCTGAGGTAGTTGGTACACTAGGACCTGTGGCTGTGGCAGAACGGCCACGTCCTCTCCCAGCACCAGAGGGTCCACTAACACCACCACGACCGCGTCCGCGTCCCTTACTAGTGGTTTTCCTCATTGTTACCGTTCACCACAATAAGAAAAATATTATTTGGGCCAATGTATTGAATTAAAATTCAGGCCTTTTTTTACAGACACCTAACACTATCTGGCTATCTATTTAGGTACCGTATTACACTAATACAGGCACACCAGTAATGACAGATTTAGCTGAATATAAATGTGAGGCCTATTTTTTAGGCGCTGGGTGACAGGTATACGTTCAATCACAGAATTAGACTTGGATCTGCGCTGTAGCGTGTGTGTTAAGTTTTTGAGAATGACCCTATCAGCACCTTGAATCTAATATACCCTTTTAGGGATAGATTTAAAGTAGGCCTGATACAGCAGAAACCACTAATTTTGAGAATTGCAAATTTGGGAATTGTTTTTCAACCCAGAACAAAAACTGTGCTTTGACGGTCACAAACAATAACTTGACCAGCTAAAACAGTACAGATTTGGATGAATAAAAATGTGAGGCCTATTTTTTAGGCGCTGGGTGACAGGTATACGTTTAATCACAGAATTAGACTTATATCTGCACTGTAGCGTGTGTGTTAAGTTTTTGAGAATGCTCCTATCAGCACCTTGAATCTAATATACCCTTTTAGGGATAGATTTAAAGTAGGCCTGATACAGCAGAAACCACTAATTTTGAGAATTGCAAATTTGGGAATTGTTTTTCAACCCAGAACAAAAACTGTGCTTTGACGGTCACAAACAATAACTTGACCAGCTAAAACAGTACAGATTTGGTTGAATATAAATGTGAGGCCTATTTTTTAGGCGCTGGGTGACAGGTATACGTTTAATCACAGAATTAGACTTGGATCTGCACTGTAGCGTGTGTGTTAAGTTTTTGAGAATGACCCTATCAGCACCTTGAATCTAATATACCCTTTTAGGGATAGATTTAAAGTAGGCCTGATACAGCAGAAACCACTAATTTTGAGAATTGCAAATTTGGGAATTGTTTTTCAACCCAGAACAAAAACTGTGCTTTGACGGTCACAAACAATAACTTGACCAGCTAAAACAGTACAGATTTGGTTGAATATAAATGTGAGGCCTATTTTTTAGGCGCTGGGTGACAGGTATACGTTTAATCACAGAATTAGACTTGGATCTGCACTGTAGCGTGTGTGTTAAGTTTTTGAGAATGACCCTATCAGCACCTTGAATCTAATATACTCTTTTAGGGATAGATTTAAAGTAGGCCTGATACAGCAGAAACCACTAATTTTGAGAATTGCAAATTTGGGAATTGTTTTTCAACCCAGAACAAAAACTGTGCTTTGACGGTCACAATAAATAACTTGACCAGCTAAAACAGTACAGATTTGGATGAATATAAATGTGAGGCCTATTTTTTAGGCGCTGGGTGACAGGCTCAACTTGCCCCTGATGTAGTATATGTCCAAAAAATAACCACACTATTGATGGTTAAATGCACTTGATGAAAGCTTGACTCTAATGCAGGATATAGCAAAAAATAACCACACTTTTGATGGTTAAATGCACTTGGGTGACACAAGCTCAGCTTGCCCCTGATGTAGTATATGGCCAAAAAATAACCACACTATTGATGGTTAAATGCACTTGATGAAAGCTTGACCCTGATGTAGGATATAGCAAAAAATAACCACACTATTGATGGTTAAATGCACTTGGGTGACACAAGCTCAGCTTGCCCCTGATGTAGTATATGGCCAAAAAATAACCACACTATTGATGGTTAAATGCACTTGATGAAAGCTTGACCCTGATGTAGGATACAGCAAAAAATAACCACACTATTGATGGTTAAATGTACTTGGTGGTAGCTTGTGCTGGCGCACCACAAGCCACAAAATGGCCGCCGATCACCCCAGAAAAAAGTGATATAAAAACACTCTGACCAGCCTAAAAACAGTGAGCAATTGAATATCAGCACTTCAATGATCCACAGCTGTAGATCGATCACTGAATGAAGTCTTTTGGAGGAGTTAATCTGCCTAATCTCGCCCTAACGTCGCAGCTGCAACCTCTCCCTACGCTTGTATCAGCAGAGTGACGTGCAGCGCTACGTGACCCAAGCTTATATAGAGGCTGGGTCACATGCTGCACTGGCCAATCACAGCCATGCCAATAGTAGGCATGGCTGTGATGGCCTCTTGGGGCAAGTAGTATGACGCTTGTTGATTGGCTGCTTTGCAGCCTTTCAAAAAGCGCCAAGAAAGCGCCGAACACCGAACCCGAACCCAGACTTTTACGAAAATGTTCGGGTTCGGGTCCGTGTCACGGACACCCCAAAATTCTATACAGTTCGGGTTTGCTCATCCCTA